>NW_017671999.1:104425-194547 GCF_001879085.1 Nicotiana attenuata
TGGCGACAGGCACTTGCACTCTACGCTCTACGGATCTTAGCGGGGTGCCGCCATCCTTTAGCGGTTGTGACGATATGCCGCAACTTGCCGGCTTTGCTTTGTTCGATTTCCCCTTGTTCGTTGAGCTGGATCCGGGTTCGCTTGCTTGGCGATGCTTTGTGATCACCTTTGTTGGATGGCGTAGTTGATGCTCTCTTGGGTCTGTAACTTTGAGCATTTCGTGACTCTCGTGGTGGGCCACAGTTTCCTTGGAGGGGTTTTGGTCTAATAGGTCCGAGCCACCCGGAATTCCCGGCTTCACTTATGGTGACCACTATGCTTGGAACTGCAACGTTGAAGTCGAGCTCTATCGGGCGAGGTTTTCTTGCCGGTTGCATCTTGTTGAATCTGGTGCCGTTGGGGGTTCCTCGAAGGTGTCGTCTTTAGGCTACCGCCTTGTTGTTGCGAGATGCGCTGTACCTCGGATCGTTTCTTCCGTTCGCGCCATGTGGATGATGGCTCCGTTCATTCAGTGTCGACTTCTCTGTTGGGGATCTGCCTGGATATGCCGATCCAATGAGGGTTTCTCGAGGGTTATCTGCGGCTCTGACTTGGGTCCGGCATTGGTTGCTGGTATATGACCAAGCCTCGACCGGATATTTGGCTAAGCTTCGCTCGAATTGCTCCGGAGCTGTCGGGTATGCTTTGTTTGGGTTTTGGGCGAAGGCCCGTGCCACCCTACTATTCGGGACCGTGAGTGGTCTCGTTTGTCTTGTCGAATAGCGGGGCGCAGCTTCCCGTGATATTTTATTTCTTCTTCCGCTCTCGGCCTTTGGTGCATTGAGCCCTTTTGGCATTATTTTGATGGCATTTGCATGTGCTTCCACGGATCGTGTTAGTACGGTGAGCGGGTCCCCGAGATTAGATGTCGAACAATGGTGCCGCGTCGTAGTTTCTTCTGGGGGAATTTCTTCGAATCCATTCATCGGGACGGGCCCGAGTTCTCCATTTTGGGGGTTGTCGTTTCTGGACGGGCGTGCGTGAGTGGTGATGTACCTGTGAGGACTTGGGGTCCTGTCATCCCCAGGGAATTTCGTTGTTTCTGACTTCCGCGAAATAAGTCCCGGGATCATATCTCCGGGGGACAGTTGCTGTAGGAGTCTCCGCGATCGTGAGTCGATCTTTTCGATAATGTCCTCTAGCATCCTTACCACTACAGGATAGGTCGTTGGTTCATCGTTGCCCGATACCTTGGATACTGGCTCGGAGCAAGTAGATATTTTGGGTGCTACCGCGCCAAGAGTCTCCGGGTGGCTCTATAGCTGAGAGATAGCCAAACGTTATTCCTGCAACATTTCAAAAATAACACGAAGATCACCTTCCCGTTCTTCCGAGGCTGGGATATTTCGGGTTTCCTGTTGGTTAGTGTGTTGCTTGCCGCCATCGAAGTGCAAGACTTTGTTACCCCGCTGTGCAACGTACGAATCCATATCCGCTCGGACCGATCTAGATGCGTTATCAGGGTCCCGCGGTGTCGCGCCAGCCGTTAGGATGGCCACATTGTTTTCCTTGAGATTTTTGGGGTTATCGTCCTCGATTTCCCTTATTGAGCTGATCATTAACCTGAAATCGAAAGGTCTTGGGCAAGAAAATGTGTGAGAGATATCGTGCGTTTAAGTGACGAAACTAACAAGAAAATAATCACTATTATTTTTAGCCCCACGGTGGGCGCCAAACTGTTTACCGTGAAAATGGTAGCAACAATTAAATTTATAAATGGGATTCTAAAAATACGTGATCTATTCTCGAGCTAGTTTGGACGGGTTATTAGTGTTAAATACGGAGTAAGACAGTAAAGATCAAGCCAGCCAAAATAACAATCAAACCAGTAAGGGGGCGTTCCCGGGCTTAGAACAAGCCAGTAGATACCTCGGGGCCAGGCCTCGAGCCTACCTCGGGCCTATCAGAGGTAATCTTATCGAGGGTAGTCGGGAAGGGGATAACAGATAAGTATGTGTATACAAGGCTTTATACCGTCAATCTTGAGCTAAATAACGAAGAACAATCGAAGAACAATAAAATGGTAGGGCGACCTCGGGGTCGAAGAACACAGATAACGTAGAAGAAAGAGATAGGGAGAGAGATATTATTGCTTATTGGAGAAGTGGAGCAACATCCGTCAGTTACAAGGTGGGGTGAGTCCCCCTTATATAGGAGGGGAACTCAGTTGCAAATACATGTATATTTAATTACAAAATACGGAGATGGGATGGCTTGATGCAATGCCTCAGCGTAGGCTCTGGATAGGCCGGCCTTGTCAGACTCAACCGCATGTCTTGGGAACTTCCTCTCTTTGTCCTGGCCTCGGCCTCTGCCTGTCCTCGAATCGGGCCTTGACCAGCCCCGAGGGAGAGGACTAAGCTGTGGCTTCATGTCCTCGGGGTCTCGAGGCACTTCCCCGAGATGGCTTATTAGTGGGAAATCAAGCCCTCTGATTTCACGGCGTACACGTACGACACTGACAATCTCATCTAGCGTACAGAGGGGACCTCAGTTGGCGGATAGTAACTGCACTGACATTAGTTGCTTAGCCTTACGTCGCCCTTTCAAGGAATCTCAGGAAGGCGCCACGTAACAGTTGGTATCAGAGCCTAGGCTCGACATCGGACGAGGGAACACATTGCCATTACTACCATTTCTGACCATGGTGAATCATGGGGACCGCATTGTGGCCCTCGAAGAGACGGTTGACGTATTACGGCCCATCGTGGATACGATGCCTGAAATAAGAACCAGCCTAGTGCAAAGGTTGGACGACCTGGACCGCAGAATGCTCCAGGCCGAAGTTGACATAGAAAATATCTGTCGCAATTCTGAAGGAGACCGGCAAACGACAGCCACAGAGGCAACCGAAATTTTTGGCGAATTTGAGAGCCTCCAACAGGAGTGTGCCGAGGATTTATCCTACAGGGCAGAAGAGGCAGACAAGGTGACTGCCATGCAACAAACAATTGACAACTTGACAGGCCAGCTCGATGTTGTCAATGCTGCTTTACAAGGCCTGCTTCGAGGAGGCGGAAACCAAATCGGGGGTGCTGTGAACCTCGCCCCCGCGGCACAAAAACTGAAAATTCCTGAGCCAAAGCCATACAATGGAGCTCGCAATGCCAAAGAAGTGGAAAACTTCATCTTCGACAACGAACAATACTTCGATGCCGTGGGAGGCCTAGAAGAAGCCAAGAAGGTAGCAACTGCTTCCATGTATCTTCAGGGTGATGCTAAAATCTGGTGACGGGTGAAGTACGAAACCATTAGGGCCGGTGAAGATGCTCTCAAGACATGGGTGGAACTGAAGCCAGCCATACGCCTACAGTTCTTCCCCCGAAAATGTTGAGTACAATGCAAGGAGAAAACTATGGGAGCTTCGCCAGACCAAATCGTTGTGGGATTATGTGCAGGAATTCTCCGCACTCATGCTGAACATATGTGACATGGGGGACGAAGACAAACTCTTCACCTTCTTGGAAGGGTTGAAACCTTATGCCCGTATGGAGCTGCAAAGATAAAGGGTAGATACCCTACCCAAGGCGATCCAGGCAGCGGAATGCCTTGGGGTCAAGTGGAAGCTTGGAAGGATAGGCCTCAACCGCCTACCCGAGCGGGATACAAAGGGGGCCAGACTAGCAGTGGTGGCCCTAGCAGAAGTGGAGAAGATAGGAATGCCACCAAATCTAAGGCTCCCTCCTCAGGTAGCAATAGTGTTACGTCAAACAACAATGATCGGGGGAGAAAACCCCCTTCAGGATGCTGTCATTGCGGCGGACCATATTGGAATAATGAATGCCCACATGCATAGATGAACGCCCATCAAGATTTTGATGATGGGATCGATGACGACACAGATGATGCGGACCAAACCGAACCAGTAGGTGCCTTCAATGCAATTGTTGGCTCTATTTCTGAAGCCTTAGCGGGAACCAGTACTGGTATTCGTAAGAAGTACCCCTGTCCAAGCACCAAGAAAGGGAAAGAGAAGGCGGATGAGAGGACTCCTCCTAAACAAGAGAGGACCTTAATGTTCGTCGAGATGAAGGTAAATGGCAAGCCCATTCGGGCGATGATAGACACGGGTGCTACCCACAACTACTTAGACTCGACACAGGTGGAGCGCCTTGGTCTAGTTGTGGGAAAGGGCATAGGTAGTGTCAAGGTAATCAACTCACCTCCTTACCCAGTGGGTGGTGTGAGCACGTGATTTTTGCCTCACATGAATTACTCCTACAGAATTCCAAAGAATTAAATTTTTTCTTTTAATTGTTTGTTATTTTAGGGATTATTGTAGAATTTTTCTGATTGTTTGCATTTTTGTGTGCATGTTTAATTTTATTTAATTCATAAAAAATATACAAAAATATATTGCATTTGCATTTAGGACTTAATCTTACATTTTAGATTAATTGGTAAATTAATTTGTTTGACAAAAAATAGAAAAAATCACAAAAAATAACTCATGTTTGCATTTTTATTTTTAGCTTCGAATTTTGTAGTTTTCTTTTAATTTGTTAATTAATTAGTTGTTGTGAATATTATTTTGAGTAATTAATCTAACTTGGTAGGATAATTTGGTATAGGAATTAATTTATGTCTTAATTTTAATTTTGAAAAGAAAAAGAATTTTTGAAAATTGAAAGAAAAGAAAAGGAATTGAAAAAGGTTGATTTTGGGCTCTTCTTAATTAAATCTCCCCCAGCCCAATTAAACTCCCCATTACCCGTCCAAACCAGGCCCAAATTATGCCCCAAACCCGGTCAGCCCTTTCATTAACCAAACGACCCCGTTTTTGATCCCGCAATCCCAGCCGTCGATCTTTCTTCATCAAACGGACGAGAACTGAGGGTTTGACAGTATAAATTTGTCCGAAGGCTCGACCCCCCCCGTTCCATCTCTCTCACCTATCTCATCTTCAGAGATCTCCATGAACCCTAACGCCCGCCGCCTCAAAACCCCCACCATCTCCAACCGGCGCCGCCGCCTCTAACCCGTCCCAAATCAACACCACAACACCCCCATGACTTCTCCTCTCCAAATCCTTAACTAGTTTTCCCCAAATCCTTTCGGAACCTTTCGAATCTTGAATCAAAGTTCCAAACCCTAAAATCCCAAACTCCCAAAACGGCAAGTTTAGTGAAGGATTATGGTTGAAGCTGACTTTATTCGTGTGTTCCCGTTGAGAACACACGATTAATCTCAATTTCGGCTAAATCAGAGGTCTGTTCAAAGCCATGGTCCATTCATTTCTTGTTTAGGTATTTCGGTTTTCTTTTTGTCTTCATTTTTTTTAGCTCCAGTCTTCGTCTCTTTCTGTTTCGTCTCTTCTTGTCCTTATTATTTTTTCCGTTTTGAATTAGTTTTGGCTCGCATGTTAAAATTAAAATTTGTTAGCTCATGTTTGTTTTAATTTCTGTGTTTCTTTTGTTTATTTCATCTTTGTTGTTGTTTTCTTTTCAAAAAAAAGGGAACTCTGATTTTTTGGGCGATTCCGTTTAGCCCGTTAATTTGGTGAGCTTTGATTGTGATTTGGATTTGTTTTCTGATTGAATCAAAAGCCCAAAGAAAAGGGATTCAATCCGGGTGATAAGCCTATTGGCTTGGGGCTGAACCTTGGGTCAATTTGACCCGTTTGGTTTACTGAAGTAAATAGCAGGGTAAAGGGTAGTTTAGAAAATTTAGGCTAGGGAATCTTGTATAACTGACTAGGGAAACTTCTAGGAAGGTGGGTTTGGGTCTGTTTTCAAAATAGATTTTAAAACTAAGGACATAGGAGCAAAAATAAAAATTAAAAAAGGATTAAAGGGTAAATAACTTGACCCATTTCTGCTGCCATAAAAGCTCCCTTCACTCTCAAGTAAGAATTCGGATACTGAAAAAACACTAAAAATTGAAAACGGCTGAGCTAAAAAAGAAGACTGGAAATCTCTTTGTATTTTTGGTTGAAATCAAAGTGGTTTTGCTGTTTGGCTTCATAGATTAAAGCTTTTAGGAATTTCTGGTTCATTTTGGGATTCAAAAAGAGTTTACAAGCTGGTTTGTTGCTGTTTGTTGTTGCTGATTCCTTGCTGCTGCTCCTTCTTAAGTTCCCAAGCTTATTTTTCTTGTCATTTGCTGTAACCAAGTACTCTTTGGACCCTATGAGTGTAAGAAATGCCTATTTGAAGCTGTATGATCAATTTGAACTCCTATGGATGAGTGGAATCAGCTGAATGCTTGGATTTTGTCAATTTTTTCTCTGAAAATCCTTCATGTTCCTTTTGGAATTAGTATTTCATACGATGTGTTATGTTATGTTGTTGATAGTCTGTTAGGATTATACTTAGAGTTCAATTTTAGTTACTTTGGTTTCATACAAGTTGAGCTACTTTTTTGATATGTACTTAATAGAGACTGCTTTGTATTTTGCCATCTAATTTGAATGACTAAATCATTCTACTGTCAGAACCCACTAAGGGTGTGAGTTCAATATTTGGTTAGTAATTCTGATTTTCTAAACACATATGGTTTGGTTGTTTCCTTGAGCTTGAGAGATTCTGTTTATAGTCTAGGCTGGAATTATATGGTGAATTTTTACTTAGCTTTGGTTGAAATTAATTAGTCTAATGTGCTCATAGGGTTTGTTGATACAAGATTTTGGCATGTTAGAGGAAAATATATTCAGGATTTTGTTATTAGAAGTAGGATGTTTAAGTCGTATGAAGAATCATTTTAGCCTTCACTCAATTTTGTTCAAATGATTACTGATTTCCAGATTCCTGATTTAGTCTATGAAATTTTCATTGTTTTGTTTGTTCCTTATAATTGGGCCTTGTAATGAATTATGAATCTAGACTATTATCTCTAGCCCAGTTGTGCCCAATTTTTTTTCTCTGTCGATTTAGCTCCTGATTTGGGCCTAGACCTTGAGGCCACCTGAAATGGGAATTGCAGGCCTCATTATGTTTGGGCCAGCCTCTCTAATTTCTCATTTAATTGTTGTAGATGGCACAAGCCATTTGCTGAGTAATTAAACCTGTTTCTCTTTCAACGCAAAGTTTTTTTAATTAGTTTGAATATTAGTTTAAAACTAAAGATTCCAATCCTCTTAGTATTTAGTTAATTAATTTCCCTTAATTAGTGATGTGCCCAATATAAAATAACACCAATAGTCTATGGCCTTCATAATTTTAGAATAAGAAATCTTTTAAACAATTAGATTTGAGGCGTGCCATATTAAGTAAGATATAGTTTATGGCCCTCAAAAGCTTAGTTCGAACTTCCTTTAAAATTAGAATCAAGGTGTGCCATAGTGCAAAAATAGATAACCCATGGTCCTCGGGTAATAAATAATAACACTTTTAAAATTGAGGTGTGCATTAGTTGAACTTTCCATGGCCCTCGCAAACTTGAAAGTGCGTCGTTGCTTTAGGCGCGCTATTTAAATTAATTTCCTTAAACTCGGGTGTGAATTTCATGTGAACCAACTCCAATTCTCAACAACGTTGAATAAAATGTGTCGTGGATCGTGGGTGCATTTCATGTGACGTGGTTCAAGGCGTGTTTTAAATAACGTTGAATCTTCCTAAAAATAATTAAAAAGCGGTTTAATAAGTTAAAATGTACTATAGGCTAAAACATGTATTAAAATCAGATAATAGGCCAATTATAATAGTTTAAAGCGACCGTGCTAGAACCACGAAATCCGGGGGTGCCTAACACCTTCCCTCGGGTTAACAGAATTCCTTATTCAGAATTTCTAGTTCGCAGACCTCAAAGGAAAGTCGAAATTTCCTCGATTTGGGATTTAAAATAAACCGGTGACTTGGAACACCAATTAAAATATTCCAAGTGGTGACTCTGATAAATAAAATAATCCCATTTTGAATAATGTCACTTTAATTGGAAAACTCCCTTTATATACCTTCGGGTGTGTAAAAAGGAGGTGTGACAGCTCTGGCGACTCTGCTGGGGAAAGTAAACCCAGAACTTCGGTTCAGGGTTTAAGAATTCGAGCTTAGAATAACTGTTATAGCTGGCTTTATTTATTATCTGATTTTTACATGTTGAGCCTAATGTGCTAAATGCCGTTTTTTACCGTTTTGATATTATTTGAATTGTATATAAACTGTTACGAAACCCTTCTCTTCTCATCTTCGGGGATGTGCACGCTGGCGTGACTCCCCTTTCTGTTAGTGTTATACCTTGAAATAAGAAAGAGGCTCGGACAAGTTACAAAGCCGGATGGCCTTTTGGTTCCCGGTATGTAGCCCCCCCTCGACTTGAGTTGTCCGCTCGGGTACACAAGTCTAGAACAATATACCCAGGTTTTTAACTTAGAATAACTCAGCCTCATGCCGGATCCCTAGTAGGAACCTTTGTTTTGCATCATATGCATTTGACTTGGGGGACGTCAACACAGGGGTTGGGTCCGTCTAGGACAGGTGGACCCCGAAAAACTAAAAGACTATCCTGATGCATATTTTACGTGCTACTTGTGCAATTATTTGCTTCGGTTTGCATGTTGACCGGTTGCTAGAATAGGGAAGGAATTGGGAAAAATAAAATTGAGGTATGAGAGAATTGATTACCCGCCTTTGAAAAAAAACCTGGTGTCCAAAATATGTTGAAACTCTGCCGAAATTTTGTAAAAAAAAAGAAAAAGAAAGAATTTGGTTTTAAAAGTTTCATGTCTTTTCTCTAGTTTTATTTTGTCAAAACTGACCGAACTACGCAAGTTTGATTCTCACCGGATGTGGGATACGTAGGCAACCCCCATCGGGTCCAATTCCATTTTTTGCAAAAATAACCCAAAAAATGAAGTGTTGTTATTCTGTCTTAAATAAAATTAGGTAGTGTCGTTCTTGTCTAAATAGCCTAAATGTCCCCGAAAGGACGCCGGAAGGCTATTTTTGCAAGAATAACCACCCTCCCCTTTTTCAAATTTTTGGTTACTTAGCAAGCATAGCCCTAAAATCTTCCCTTTCGAAGTGCTGAAGGGCCGTATTTACGAAATTAGCCGTGGTATTTAAATATTTGCAAAAGTGAACTTTTGTAAAATTTGCTGTGTTTTAAACCAATCACCTAAATTTAAATGTGTAGGATGAGCACGAGTCAAAACTTGCCAATGACGGTCATGACCAAGATTCCTTTGGAACTGTATATGTGGTGGGAAGATCTGGGTAAATCAGGACAAGATATGGTCAATCTCTACTTGGGGGGTCTCACCGGGTTATTGAAGATCAGGCCTAGAGGAGACATAATAAAGGCACTAGTTATATTTTGGGACCCAGCTCACAACGTGTTTCATTTCTCGAATTTTGAACTCACACCCACTTTGGAAGAGAGAGCTGGGTATATTGGGAGCACTGAAACTCTGAGACACAAGTATTTGGTCGCTCCAAGAGTTGTTACTCCACACAAGTTTCTAGGTTTGCTAAAGATAAGCAGGGGGGTCCAATACCCAGATTTGGCAGTTGGTTTTTCCAATCCGCAGTTCATATACCAGCGATACGGACATAGGGGGTTCAACAATCCAAAAAGCAAAATTTGCAGCAAAGGGAATCGCCTAAAATGGGAAGAACACAGGTGCTTCGCTTTTATGGTGGTATTTTTGGGTCTTCTAGTGTTCCCCAGGAAAGATGGGAATATCGATATACGGATAGCTGGGGTCGTCAGCACTTTGCTTACTCAGGCCAAAAGCACCCTCGCACCTATGATAGTGTCTGAAATCTTCCAAGCTCTCACAGCCTGCAAAGCCGGAGGAGACTTTTTTGAAGGGTGCAACTTGCTGCTACAAATGTGGATGATTGAACACTTATGTCATCGTCCTCAATACATGAACTATGGGTCGACAGGAAAAAACTGCATAGGGGAGTTTTATACAAGGGTCGACGGGTTTAACATGCCAGAAGGGGTCACAGAATGGGTATCACGCCTCCGTTCTGTCACTGCAAATCAAATAGAATGGACGTTCGGTTGGCTTCCTGTTGATGAAATCATATACATGCCAGCTACAGGGCCTTATTTCCTCCTGATGGGTCTCAGAAGTATCCAGCCTTATGCCCCATACCGGGTTTTGAGACAGCTAGGGAGATGTCAAATCGTGCCCAAGGATGAAGACCTTAGCCTCCATGTGGTTGAGATCCGTTCTGATGGGCAGTTTCACGAAGCAGTAGTTCGCCAGATTTGGAGTGAATGCCAATATCTAACAGCAAATACCCGAGTGCGTGATCTATCCAGAGGTGAAGTCTCACCCGGTTACCTCGCTTGGTACAAAAGGGAAGTTGAGTTTGGAAGGCCAGCTAAAAGACCCCACCTCCAAGAGTTTGTCGAGGCATCACAAGAACAGTGGGAGTGGTTGGCAAAAGAAAATGAATATCGGGCCACCATAAGCAGGTTAGAAGGACATATCAGAGACCTCAAGTTCGCTAGTAATGTGTAAGCCGCTGCAGATGAGGGTGAGAAGAAAAAGTTAGCCCAAGAAAACGAAACCCTCCGGGCCCAGATCCAAAGGATGAAGATAGCTGCGAAGAATCCGGAAAGAAGCCGAGCAGATGAAAAACTCATTAATGGGCTTAGGAACAAAATATGTGAGTATGGGAATGATCTAGAAAAATCCGAAAGCAGTTTGGCAAGAGTTAGAGTACAGTTGGCAAAGAACGCCGAGGGGCGGGCAGAGTTTGTTCAACAGATGAAAAGAAAATATGAGGGAACAGTCATCGATTTGAAGAGAAAGCTAACTACCCTTGAAAATGAGGCGGCCAAACAGGCTAGGAACTTTAAAGCCGAAAGGGAACATTGCTATGCGTTGATGGCCTAGATGGAGGAAGATATGCAACAGTTGCAGAATCAGAACCATCATGACACCCAAGTGTTAGAAGCTCGGAATCAGCAAAACGGGCGTTTGCTTCAAGAAAAGGGTATTATCCGGGAGAGGGTGAGAGCAATTGCCGACTACATCGTCATGAAATGCCACGCATGTGAGGACATGACTCGAACCACTTTCTTTGCTGCAGTAATGACTTTTGTCCGCCAAATAATGAGTGATCTGGAGCGCCTTCAAAGGGATCTTGCACATAGGCCCGTGGCAAGACGGAATGATATCCCACGGGCCCCAGGAGTCGAAGCACTTATGTACTCCTGATTCTCATTTATCGAGTCTGTATTTCAGTTTTTAGATTAAAATTTGTTTTGAGTCTGTTTGTAGTTTTTAAAATTCCAAGAAATGAGTATGTTGGAGTCTTTTGTAATAGAAAAGTTTAGGAGTTTTATTAATGAAAATTGAAAATTCCCAAAAAAAAAAAGCGGTTTCTTATTTTTTTCGCATTTATTTTCTTGAACTACGTAATGATCTGATTCACGTGGCGTCATGATACGTAGGGAATCCACATCGGATCCGGTCATAATTTTTGTAAATAACTCAAATAAAAGAGGAATATGGAAAGAACCGAAAGAAAACCCAAAAGAAAGAAAAAGAGAGTCAAAGAAAAATGATAAAAGGGGGCAAAGCAAGAAAAGAGAGGAAAGAAAAGAGAGGAAAATAGGAATAAGAGGAGAAGCATTAAAGAGCCAAAGTGGAATGAAAAGAAAATTGGAGAAATAAACGAAAGCCGGGATGAAACACGCAACCGTTGCAAAACATGTAGAAACACATTTAACTGTATAGGTGCATCACGCCCCAATGTGCGATTCCCAATGTGTTAATTGTCTCGCACTAACCGATTTGTTTGTGATTCAGTCAGGCTCTATAGTAAGGTGGTTGGTTTTGTGGTACTCTGGCTTCACATCCTTACTTCACAAGGTCAAAGGGAAGCGTCGAAATGTCATCTGAGGGTCATCTACCAATGGTTCCTATCCCCGAGGATAGCCCGATTTTGGCCATCCCAACTTCGGAATCGGCCGCTGTAGAGGAAAACAGAATTCTGCGTCTCCGCATGATGGAAATATGGGACGCCTGGTCTAATGGTAGGGAACCACCAAGTGTGATCCCTGGATTCCCCGAGCTACTTCCAAGGGCAAGTGGCACCTCCATCATCCCCATAAGTTACCCGAATACTCCGCTGGGATATCCTACCATTTCGGCTCACTTTGCTAGAACACCTTCTGAGGTTCGCCCCCAGGTGTTGATGTCAGGCACAACCTCTTATATATTCACTGCGCCACCTTCTTCAGCCACGACACAACCCACACTGCCAAGGCCAAACTTTGATCCCTCATCCTTCACCTTTCAAGTACCATCTTTCCCACCGGAACCTACCTAGTTCACTACTAATTCCTACCCTCAGCAACCCCGGTACGAGTTTACCGCGGGGCAGGAGAAAACCTCAAAGAACCCTGAACAGGAAGAAATTACTGGGAAAATGAGGAGCCTGGAGCAGAGTCTAAAAAATATACAAGGTTTGAGTGGGTAAAAGAGCGTATCCTATGCTAACTTGTGTATGTTCCCACACGTGCATCTACCCTTGGGTATCAAAACCCTGAAGTTTGAAAAGTATGACAGGCATGGGGATCCCATAGCCCACCTCAAGAGATACTGCAACCAGTTGCGGGGAGCAGGTGGAAAAGAAGAGCTCCTCATGGCTTATTTTGGAGAAAGCTTAGTCGGTATTGCTTCTGAATGGTACATGGACCAGGATATATCTCGATGGCATATCTGGGACGACCTGGCTCGGGATTTTGTCAGGCAGTTTCAGTATAACATCGACATTGCCCCTGACAGGAACTCATTGTCAAATCTAAAGAAAAAGTCCTCGAAAAGCTTCTGAGAGTATGCTGTCAAATGGCGTGAGCAAGCCACCAGAGTCAAGCCTCCAATGGATGAAATAGAGATGGTCAGTGTCTTTCTTCAAGCCCAAGAGGCCGATTATTTTCAGAATATGATGTCTGCGATGGGAAAACCATTTGCCGAGGCCATCAAGATTGGCGAAATGGTTGAGAATGGGTTAAAAATAGGGCGCATATTAAGTCATTCTGCTATAAGGGCTACCTCCCAAGAAATTCAAGGCGGGTCTAGAGGTGTAGCAAACCGAAAGAAGAAGGAAGAAGCGGCAATGGCAACTTCAAGTGTAAGAAAACCCCGTCCACCCAGATCTTACTTCGCTACAAGCACCCCACAACATTACTATCCCCATCAAGATGCGGCCTATGCTATGGCTCCTCAGCCATACGCAATGATGAATGCACAACCATACGTTAGGCCACAACAACAATTCAATCAAAACCGAGCTCCATTTCCCAGAAATCAACCTCCTCACCAAGCTCAGTATAATCCCCGACCTCCACAGAACAACTTCCCCTACAATGCCCGTACCCGGGAACCACCCAAGATGGCAAACTTCACACCCATTGGCGAGTCATATTCCAGCCTTTTCCCCAAACTGGTCCAGATGGGTTTGTTGCAGCCTGTACCCCAAACAAGGCAAAACCCAGCGTCGCCCGCTTACAGAGCCGGTACTCAATGTGCTTACCACTCAGGGGCGGAAGGACATGATACAGATGACTGTTGGACCCTGAAAAGGGCTGTGGAAAACCTCATAGAACAAAAACGAATAGTGATAAAGGACGAAAACGTTCCTAATGTAACCAACAATCCATTAACGGCTCACAACAACGGGCCGATTATTGGAATGATCTGTGAAGATAGAGAGTTTGACCCAGCTCTAAAAGCCATCATTGCCATAGCCGATGTGGAAAAGAAACCAAGGGCTACCACAAAACAGGACAAAGGGGAAAAGAAGAGTAAACTCGCCCCTCGAAATACAGAAAAGAAAAAGGAAACCGAAACTGGGGCAGCACCCTCAAAAGATGCCGTTCTCTATGTTCCCCGGGGCAGCAAGAAAGAACAGATGTCATTGAGCCCTCCAAGAAGGTTTGAGTTAAACAAGAGATCCAAAATGTATGTGCCTAAAGGGACCTACGTGGTGCGAGAGCCAGTAATTTCACCAAGGATGAATGAGCCCATGGTTATTGGCCGCGCACCGCAGAGGCCCATGACAGACCCCACTGCCGTCCCATGGAATTACAACAAGGCGGTAGTGACCTACAAAGGAAAAAAAGTCTCGGGAGAAGCAAATGAAAATAACCCGGCCGAGAAATACCTCAATCTGGAGGAAGTGAATAATGCCACGAAGAAGCGTTTCCCACTCAAAAAGCCAGTGAGTGCTGAAGAAGCAGAGGAGTTCTTCCGAAAAATGAAAATGGCGGACTACGAGATAATTGACCAGCTCCAGAAGTCCCCTGCTCAGGTCTCCTTGTCGTCTCTGCTAATGAATTCAACTGAACATAAGAAAGTATTGATCAAAACCCTCAACGAAGTATGTACCCATTGAAACCACTGTGGAACACTTGAAGAGGATGGCGGAAAGGTTTTTTGCAATCAATCAGATCTCTTTCAGCAAGAATGATTTGCCCCCGGAAAGGGCCGCCCACAACAAAGCCCTTCATCTGACAGTTAAAAGCGAAGGATATTATGTGAAAAGGGTCATGCTAGATGGTGGTTCTGGGGTAGATATTTGCCCTCTCTCAACTCTACAAAGAATGGAGATCGGTACTGAGAGAATCAGACCCAACAAAGTCTGTGTGCGTGCCTTTGATGGCATCAAAAGAGATACTATAGGTGAAATTGATCTGATCTGACTATTGGCCCGGTGGATTTCGAGGTGACCTTTCAGGTCCTAGACATGGATACTTCCTATAATTTCCTCTTGGGAAGACCTTAGATTCACGCACCAGGGGCTGTACCTTCTACTCTCCACCAGATGGTGAAATTCGAACACGAAGATCAGGAGATTGTAGTTCACGGAGAAGATGAGCAGTCAATCTACCGGGACCCGTCAGTCCCGTGTCTTGAAGCTAGAGAAGGAACTGAACATATAGTCTATCAAGCTTTTGAGATTGTGGTCGCAGACCAATGTGAAGAAGAAAACCCGTGTCCTCAGCCCTTTCTCTCAAATGCGTCAATTATGGTTGCCAAGGAAATGATCAGGCATGGATATAAACCCGGGAAGGGGCTCGGGACATCATTGCAAGGAATCACAGAACCTGTCACTCTGGCTGCTAGCAAGAAGTTCTTTGGGGTAGGTTTTCAACCCACGCGAGCTGATGAAAAATGGGCAGATAAACGAAAGAATAATGGTTGGGTCTTGCCTCAGCCGATTCCGCATCTTTATAGAACATTTGTCAGGCCTAAGTACAATGAGGAAAAGGAAGATGAGGCCTTCACGGCCGAGGAAATTGAAGAAATCTGTAGAGCTATGAGGCAGATGCTATATGAAACCCACATGGTTCAGCCGGGAGAAGGCTCAAGCACCGTTGAGGTGCTATACATGGGACCCAATGCCAAGCTGCAAAACTGGAAGGCTACTCCGTTCCCAATCAGGCGGGAATCCCGATAGTCCAGTCCTGCCACCTTTTCTACATCACGAGTTATTTCAGGGTGTAGCTCGGATGTTTTCTTTAGTTTCCTGTCTCTAATTTCCAATGTAAACCCTGTTATCTTCAAAATTCAATGAAATGGAATCAAAATTTCATCGTTCATCTCTCTTTATTCTTTCTGATTTTGTTATTTTTCTCTCTTATTTCTTCTTTCAGTTCTAATAATGCGGCTTTAAATAACATTACATGCTTGCGGACTTCATGCCCAGATCCAAACACGCAGTCTAATTGTGAAATAATGAATCAAGAATTGGAATATGATGAAGAAGAGGCTTTTAGGGAAATAAATCGAGAATTGGAACAATTTGAGAATAAACCTAAGCCGAACTTAAATGAAACCGAGCTGGTTAATTTGGGTAGTATTGAAGAAGTCAAAGAAACCAAGATAAGCATTCACACAGATGAAAAAACACGTTGATCCAACTGTTGTTTGAATTCAAAGATGTGTTTGCTTGGTCATATGATGACATGCCAGGACTAAGTGTCAATTTGGTGGTTCACAAGTTGCCAACATACCCCGATTATCCTCCTGTCCAGCAAAAGCAAAGAAAGTTCAAAACTGATATCAGTGACAAGATTAAAGAAGAGGTCACAAAACAGTTGAAAGCGGGGGTGATCCGAGTGGTCCGATACACCACATGGTTAGCCAATGTAGTTCCAGTGCCAAAGAAAGACGGGAAAACTCGAGTATGTGTGGACTACAGAGATCTGAACAAAGCAAGTCCCAAGGACAACTTCCCTTTGCCGAACATCCACATCCTTGTTGATAACTGCGCCAAACATGAGATACAGTCTTTCGTGGATTGTTATGCAGGATATCACCAGGTGTTGATGGATGAAGAGGATGCGGAAAAGACAGCTTTAACCACACCCTGAGGCACCTACTGTTACAGGATCATGCCTTTTGGTCTGAAGAACCCCGGGGCAACTTATATGAGGGCCATGAATGCCATCTTTCACGACATGATGCACCAAGAAATAGAGGTGTATGTGGACGATATGATCATCAAATCCAGGACCCAGGACAACCATGTCCGCGACTTGAGAAAATTCTTTGAGCGGCTGCGTAAATATGATTTGAAGCTGAATCTGGCCAAATGTGCATTTAGGGTTCCGTCTGGCAAGCTCTTTGGATTTATAGTCAGTCGAAGGGGCATCGAGTTAGACCCAACAAAGATAAAGTCTATTCGAGATTTGCCCCCTCCAAGAACCAAGAAAGAGGTTATGAGCTGCTGGGAAGGTTGAACTACATTAGCCGATTCATAGCTCAGTTGACTTCCACATGTGAACCCATCTTCAAGTTGTTAAAGAAAGATGCAGCAGTCAAATGGACGGATGAGTGTCAAGAAGCCTTTGACAAAATCAATGAACCGGGGAGGCCTCTGTTTTTGTATCTGACAGTCTTGGAAAACTCTTTCGGCTGTGTCCTCGGGCAACCCGATGTGACCGGAAAGAGAGAGCAAGCAATTTACTATCTGAGCAAGAAGTTTACCAGTTATGAAGACAAATACACTTTGTTGGAAAGAACTTGCTGCGCTCTAACTTGGGTCGCTCAGAAGCTTAGGCATTACTTGTTGGCCTACACCACTTACCTCATTACCAGGTTGGACCCTCTGAAGTACATATTCCAGAAGCCGATGCCTACAGGGATGTTAGCAAAATGGCAAATTCTGCTCACTGAATTTGACATAGTCTATGTCACCCGCACGGCGATGAAATCCCAAGCCTTAACAGATCACCTAGCTGAAAACCCGGTTGATGATGAATATCAACCTCTGAGTACTTACTTTCCAGATGAAGAGGTGATTGAGTTAACATCATAAGACACCAATGCTTGGAAAATGTTCTTCGATGGAGCTGTGAACGCAAAAGGTGTTGGAATTGGGGCGATCTTGATCTCACCCACTGGTCAGCATTATCCAGCCACAACCCGGCTTCGGTTTTTCTGCACAAACAACACTGCTGAGTATGAAGCCTGCATTATGGGTATGAACATGGCAATCGACCAAGATGTTGAAGAATTGATCATGGGAGATTCAGATCTACTTATCCGACAAGCTCAGGGAGAAGGGGAAACTCGAGATGTCAAGCTTATTCCCTACAGGAAATATGTGGAAGATCTTAGCAGGTGGTTCAAGTCAGTTGAGTTCAGGTACATTTCCCCATTTTCACAATGAGTTAGCCGATGCGCTCGCTACTCTGGCTTCGATGTTGCCATATCCAGGAAATCTCTACATTGACCCTTTGGAAATCCAAATCCGGGAAAGGCGCGGTTACTGCAATACGGTTAAGGCAGAACCAAATATTCAGCCATGGTATCATGATATCAAAAGATTTCTGAAAACTAAATAATACCCCGAGCAAGCCAGTGGAGACCAAAAGAGAACCATTAGACGGCTCGCAAGTGGTTTCTTCTTGGGCGGGAGGTCTTATACAAAAGGACTCCGGATCTCAACTTGTTAAGATGTGTTGATGCCGAAGAGGCTGGAAGAATCATGTATGAAGTGCACGCATGAGTGTGCGGACCCCACATGAACGGGTATGTTTTGGCAAAGAAAATCCTCCGGGCAGGCTATTACTGGATGACTATGGAAAAAACTGTTTAAGTTTCGCTCGGAAATGTCATCAGTGTCAGGTGCTCGGTGATTTGGTTCATGCACCACCTACAGAACTGCATCCCATGTCAGCACCTTGGCCATTTGTTGCTTGGGGTATGGACGTCATTGGGCCGATTGAGCCAAAAGCTTCAAATGGGCATAGATTTATACTGGTCGCCATCGACTATTTCACGAAGTGGGTTGAAGCAATCACTCTTAAATCTGTCACCAAGAAAGCTGTGGTAGACTTTGTGCATCTAATCTCATCTGCCGTTTCGGTATTCCTGCAACTATCATTACAGATAATGGTGCAAACTTGAATAGTCACTTGATGAGGGAGATATGTGAGCAGTTTAAGATCACGCATCGAAATTCTACTCCTTATCGGCCCAAAGCCAATGGCGTCGTCGAAGCAGCAAACAAGAACATCAAAAAGATTTTGAGAAAGATGATTCAAAATTCCTGGCAGTGGCATGAAAAGTTGCCGTTTGCATTGTTGGGATACCGCACTACTATGCGCACATCAGTCGGAGCAACCCCATATCTTTTGGTTTATGGCACTGAAGTCGTGATACCCGCAGAAGTTGAAATCCCTTCTCTTCGGATCATTGTTGAAGCTGAAATTGAAGACAGTGAATGGATCAAAACCCGTCTAGAACAGTTAACCCTGATTGATGAAAAGCGAATGGCCGCAGTCTGCCACGCGCAGTTGTATGAACAAAGAATGGCACGTGCCTACAACAAGAAAGTGCGGCCTAGAAACTTTGAAGTGGGGCAACTCGTTTTAAGGCGTATTCTTCCCCATCATCAGGAAGAAAAAGGAAAGTTTGCTCCTAACTGGAAAGGCCCATACATTATCATAAAATTGTTGCCAAGAGGGGCGTTATACTTGGGAGACATCGAAGGGAATGACCCCGAAACAACCGTAAATGCAGACGCAGTCAAAAGGTACTATGTTTAATCCTTCTACAACAATAGCATTATCCGATTGGGATGACGAAGGCTTTCATTCTCGCTACCCCAAACACTCCAACCCTTTGCTAACCCTTTGAGCCGGCTGCCTTTCTTTCATTACCCTCTTTGGAACTTGAAGACGTTTGTAAAAAAAAAACAACAAAAACAACAAAATAAAATGTTTCCCTGAACTATGTTCGACTTGATTCCGAAAGGATATGTAGGCAGCCTCTCTCTGGGGTTCAGTCACACCAAAAAGAAAATCCAATTTCCCCCAAAAAAGTAAAACTGGGGTAGATGTTATAACGGTTCGACGATGATCCCGCCTGAATGGTTCCAAAGTTGTAATTCGATCCAAATTCTTTTTACCCCAAACCTTATTTAAGTCCTTCCGATCAATCGGTGTAAGGTGTTCAATATCGGAGAACGCGGTTGTTTGGATTCGATGCAATCAAGATGAGAGAAATTAAATGAGAGAGTCTTATAGGTGAAAACCTACGGGCACCGTAAGGCGATTGTGAGCAGAGAAACTGAAAAACGAGAGAGTCTTGTTAGTGAAAACTCGTAAAGAGCACTATAAGGCGACGATGAGAATAGAAATGAGAGAGGTCAATTGGCGAAAACCAGCAAAGGGCGCCGTTGATCGAAAAGAAGAAATTCCTCACTACCATTGGCGCTGAAAGAGTCCTGGCAAGGTTTCTCGAGTTTAAAACACGGGTCGCAATGGGTTTATGAGAAGTGGGATAGTTGTGCAGATCTGGTATCCAGTCCAAGAAGCATGTCATGTCTATTGAAGTCAGCATGCACTCCAGATAAGTCCTTCTCTCCTCCCCGAAAGGGACACTTCTCCTTAAATTCACTTTCTTTTCCTTTGTTTACTTTTCTTTGAATCCCTTTCGGTCTAACTCTGTTCTAAAACTAATACAAAGAAAATGTGGCAAGATTGGTTTTACAGGGGTCTGTTTAATAAAGCCAAGTCCAAAGAAAAGTACTCAGCCTCAGCGGGTGCATCAAGTCGATCCCGACTGGCCATGATAGCCGATGCTTTAAAATCAAAGTCATTGAAAATAAAAGAAATCCAAAGTCAAAAGCCCCTAGAGGCAGAATAAGGTGAAAAGACCAGAGCCCCACGTGGTTGAACCGTCATCTGGAGTGTTTGGAAATTTGAGTTCCTCGGTTTTAGGAGAGAGATCAATCTTCAGAAAAGCCAGCAAGCAGCAGAGGTTCTCCCCAAAAAGTTGGGCCGAGATCAAGTGATAAAAAACAATTAAGGCCACAAAACCAACAACCGTTTCAAACTAACAGTTGTTCTTTGTTTGAAAATTTGAAACAGGTGCAATCCAAAGCAACCGTGCAAGAAGCAGGTGCAACCAAAAAAGAAAAAGAAGTGCACAAGTGCTAGAAACAGCTTTGCAGCAACAATCCATAAAAAGGGAAGTCCCCTCCAAGTTTTTCCCGCATTTACTCATCCCGTGAAATAAAAAAAAAGAATGAAATTCAAAAAAAAAAATAAAATAAGAAGAAAATTCATTAAAAAAAAATGGTAGCTTAGGACCCCAATCTCTACTTTTACGCTTTTGCCAACATAGGGCTCCAATCCCTAGTTGATATTTTTAGACATAGGGCCTCCATTCACTACTCGCCTTTTGCCAACATAGGGCTCCAATCCCTAGTTGAGATTTTAGACATAGGGCCTCCATTCCCTAGTTTTGCCAACATAGGGCTCCAATCCCTAGTTGAGATTTTTAGACATAGGGCCTCCATTCCCTAGTCGCCTTTTGCCAACATAGGGCTCCAATCCCTAGTTGAGATTTTTAGACATAGGGCCTCCATTCCCTAGTCGCCTTTTGCCAACATAGGGCTTCAATCCCTAGTTGAGATTTTTAGACATAGGGTCTCCATCCCCTAGTCGCCTTTCGCCAACATAGGGCTCCAATCCCTAGTTGAGATTTTAGACATAGGGCCTCCATTCCCTAGTCGCCTTTTGCCGACATAGGGCTCCAATCCCTAGTTGAGATTTTAGACATAGGGCCTCCATTGCCTAGTCGCCTTTTTTGCCAACCTAGGGCTCCAATCCCTAGTTGAGATTTTTAGACATAGGGCCTCCATTCCCTAGTCGCCTTTTTTGCCAACACAGGGCTCCAATCCCTAGTTGAGATTTTAGACATAGGGTCTCCATCCCCTAGTCGCCTTTCGCCAACATAGGGCTCCAATCCCTAGTTGAGATTTTAGACATAGGGCCTCCATTCCCTAGTCGCCTTTTGCCAACATAGGGCTCCAACCCCTAGTTGAGATTTTAGACATAGGGTCTCCATCCTCTAGTCGCCTTTTGCCAACATAGGGCTCCAATCCCTAGTTGAGACTTTAGACATAGGACCTCCATTCCCTAGTCGCCTTTTACCCCTAAAGAGACACAATCCTTATTTTATCGCTTTCAAAAAAAAAAGTTTAGATCTTAGTTACAAATAACTCCCGAAATTTTCCTAGTAAAAACTGGGGCAGAAAAATTTCGTTTGTTTGTTTGTTTTGGTGTCTAAGTAGGTTTGACCTCGAGGCACAGGGTTCGAGATGAGCAAAAGAATGAGTCTCAATCCAAAATAAAGAAAAGAAGAGAAAAGAACAAAAAGAAGTGAATTTAGAGTGTTGAAGCGGAGAAAGATACGGACTGCCCAAGATATGATTGAAATCACAGGCTTCGCATGTCCCGCCTTGATCCAGAGCTGAAGAATGAACCAGCGGTTACAGCTGACGAGCATCAAGAGTCAGATCGGAGTCTGCAGCAAGAACCAACCAAGACTCAAAGATCAAGCTTCAAGAGATTTATAGATAGGAATCTTGTAACTCGTAGCTGATAGGCTTAGCTAGTTTAGTTTTTTATTTTTTATTTTTGGTGTAATAAGGAGTTCAGTAAGCAGTAGCAGCAGCAGCAACAGTAAAATCACAGCTTCCCGGTAGTCCCAGCTACCAAAACTTCCAGAACTACACTGACCTGATTCCTTTATAGCCAAGGATATGTAGGCAACCTTTGAAGCAAGGTTCGGTCAGGCTTTTTCAAAAATGCTTCTCATGGAGTTTCGAACGGGCAAAAATCCCTCATAATTGCTCATTTTATCTTTGCCCGAAAACCGTTCGTGTCTCCGAGCAAAGAGGGGCAGCTGTGAACACGTGATTTTTGCCTCACATGAATTACTCCTACAGAATTCCAAAGAATTAATTTTTTCTTTTAATTGTTTGTTATTTTAGGGATAATTGTAGAATTTTTCTGATTGTTTGCATTTTTGTGTGCATGTTTAATTTTATTTAATTCATAAAAAATATACAAAAATACATTGCATTTGCATTTAGGACTTAATCTTACATTTTAGATTAATTGGTAAATTAATTTGTTTGACAAAAAATAGAAAAAATCACAAAAAAATAACTCATGTTTGCATTTTTATTTTTAGCTTCGAATTTGTAGTTTTCTTTTAATTTGGTAATTAATTAGTTGTTGTGAATATTATTTTGAGTAATTAATCTAATTTGGTAGGATAATTTGGTTTAGGAATTAATTTATGTCTTAATTTTAATTTTGAAAAGAAAAAGAATTTCTAAAAATTGAAAGAAAAGAAAAGGAATTGAAAAAGGTTGATTTTGGGCTCTTCTTAATTAAATCTCCCCCCAGCCCAATTAAACTCCCCATTACCCGTCCAAACCAGGCCCAATTTATGCCCCAACTCGGTTAGCCCTTTCATTAACCAAACGACCCCGTTTTTGATACTGCAATCCCAGCCGTCGATCTTTCTTCATCAAACGGACGAGAACTGAGTGTTCGACAGTATAAATCTGTCCGAAGGCTCGACCCCCCCGTTCCATCTCTCTCACCTATCTCATCTTCAAAGATCTCCATGAACCCTAACCCCCGCCGCCTCAAATCCCCCACCATCTCCAACCGGCGGTGCTGCCTCTAACCCGTCCCAAATCAACACCACAACACCCCCATGATTTCTCCTCTCCAAATCCCTAACTAGTTTTCCCTAATCCTATCGGAACCTTTTGAATCTTGAATCAAAGTTCCAAACCCTAAAATCCCAAACTCCTAAAACGGCAAGTTTAGTGAAGGATTATTGTTGAAGCTGACTTTATTCATGTGTTCCCGTTGAGAACACACGATTAATCTCAATTTCGGCTAAATCAGAGGTCTGTTCAAAGCCATGGTCCGTTCATTTCTTGTTTAGGTATTTCTGTTATCTTTTCGTCTTCATTTTTTTTAGTTCCAGTCTTTGTCTCTTTCTGTTTCGTCTCTTCTTGTCCTTATTATTTTTTCCGTTTTGAATTAGTTTTGGCTCGCATGTTAAAATTAAAATTTGTTAGCTCATGTTTGTTTTAATTTCTGTGTTTCTTTTGTTTATTTCGTCTTTGTTGTTGTTTTCTTTTCAAAAAAAGGGAACTCTGATTTTTTGGGCGATTCCGTTTAGTCCGTTAATTTGGTGAGCTTTGATTGTGATTTGGACTTGTTTTCTGATTGAATCAAAATCCCAAAGAAAAGGGATTCAATCCGGGTGATAAACCCATTGGCTTGGGGCTGAACCTTGGGTCAATTTGACTCGTTTGGTTTACTGAAGTAAATAGGAGGAGTTCAATGTGTAGTTTAGGGAATTTCGGCTAGGGAATTTTGTATAACTGACTGGGGAACTTCTAGGAAGGTGGGTTTGGGGCTGTTTTCAAAACAGATTTTAAAACTAAGGATATAGGAGCAAAAATGAAAATTGAAAAAGGATTAAAGGGTAAATAACTTGACCCATTTCTGCTGCCCTAAAAGCTCCCTATAAAGGCATTGTTTCTTCACTCTCAAGTAGAATTCGGATACTGAAAATTGAAAACGGCTGAGCTAAAAAAGAAGACTGGAAATCTCTTTGTATTCTTGGTCGAAATCAGAGTGGTTTTGCTGTTTGGCTTCATAGATTAAAGCTTTTAGGAATTTCTGGTTCATTTTGGGATTCAAAAAGAGTTTACAAGCTGGTTTGTTGCTGTTTGTTGTTGCTGATACCTTGCTGCTGCTCCTTCTTAAGTTCCCAAGCTTATTTTTCTTGTCATTTGCTGTAACCAGGTACCCTTTGGACCCTATGAGTGTAAGAAATGCCTATTTGAAGCTGTATGATCAATTTGAACTCCTATGGATGAGTGGAATCAGCTGAATGCTTGGATTTTTGTCAATTTTTTCCCTGAAAATCCTTCATGTTCCTTTCTGAATTAGTATTTCATACGATGTGCTATGTTATGTTGTTGACAGTCTGTTAGGATTATACTTAGAGTTTAATTTTACTTACTTATGTTTCATATAAGTTGAGCTACTTTTTTGATATGTACTTAACAGAGGCTGCTTTGTATTTGCCATCTAATTTGAGTGACTAAATCATTCTACTGTCAGAACCCACTAAGGGTGTGAGTTCAATATTTGGTTAGTAATTCTGATTTTCTAAACACATATGGTTTGGTTGTTTCCTTGAGCTTGAAAGATTCTGTTTATAGTCTAGGCTGGAATTATATGGTGAATTTATACTTGGCTTTCGTTGAAATTAATTAGTCTAATGTGCTCATAGGGTTAGTTGATACAAGATTTTGGCATGTTAGAGGAAAATATGTTCAGGATTTTGTTATTAGAAGTAGGATGTTTAAGTCGTATGAAGAATCATTTTAGCCATCACTCAATTTTGTTCAGATGATTACTGATTTCCAAATTCCTGATTTAGTCTATGAAATTTTCATTGTTTTGTTTGTTCCTTATAATTGGGCCTTGTAATGAATTTCGAATCTGGGCTATTATCTCTAGCCCAGTTGTGCCCAATTTTTCCCTCTGTCGATTTAGCTCCTGATTTGGGCCTAGACCTTGAGGCCACCTGAAATGGGAATTGCAGGCCTCATTATGTTTGGGCCAGCCTCTCTAATTTCTCATTTAATTGCTGTTGATGGCACAAGCCATTTGCTGAATAATTAAACCTGTTTCTCTTTCAACGCAAAGTTTTTTTTAGTTAGTTTGAATATTAGTTTAAAAATAAAGATTCCAATCCTCTTAGTATTTAGTTAATTAATTTCCCTTAATTAGTGAGATGTGCCATATAAAATAACACCAATAGTCTATGGCCCTCATAATTTTAGAATAAGAAATCTTTTAAACAATTAGATTTGAGGCGTGCCATATTAAGTAACATATAGTTTATGGCCCTCAAAAGCTTAGTTCGAACTTCCTTTAAAATTAGAATCGAGGTGTGCCATAGTGCAAAAATAGATAACCCATGGCCCTCGGGTAATAAATAATAACTCTTTTAAAATTGAGGTGTGCCATTAGTTGAACTTTCCATGGCCCTCGCAAACTTGAAAGTGCGTAGTTGCTTTAGGCGCACTATTTAAATTAATTTCCTTAAACTCGGGTGTGCATTTCATGTGACCCAACTCCAATTCTCAACAACGTTGAATAAAATATGTCGTGGATCGCGGGTGCATTTCATGTGACGTGGTTCAAGGCGTGTTTTAAATAACGTTGAATCTTTCTAAAAATAATTAAAAAGCGGTTTAATAAGTTAAAATGTACTATAGGCTAAAACATGTATTAAAATCAGATAATAGGCCAATTATAATAGTTTAAAGCAACCGTGCTAGAACCACGGAATCCGAGGGTGCCTAACACCTTCCCTCGGGTTAACCGAATTCCTTATTCAGAATTTTTGGTTCGCAGACTTCAAAAGGAAAGTCGAAATTTCCTCGATTTGGGATTTAAAATAAACCGGTGACTTGGAACACCAATTAAAATATTCCAAGTGTCGACTCTGATAAATAAAATAATTCCATTTCGAATAGTATCACTTTAATTGGAAAAACTCCCTTTATATACCTTCGGGTGTGTAAAAAGGAGGTGTAACAGGTGGAATAGCCAAAGAGGCACTAGTGAAGCTTGGCCTTTACGAAGGAAAATTGAACCTGCGCGTGGTGATCATAGATGACTTCGAGTTGATAGTTGGATTGGAATTCCCGAGGCAAACCAACACCATGCCCGTACCGTATGCTGACATGTTACTGATGATGGGAGCAAACGGGGCCAAGCCCTGCAGTATCCTGTGCATGCCCATGAAGATGGCCGCTGAGATCATCTCGCCTTGCAGTTGAAGAAGGGGGTCAAAAGACATGAACCTACTTTCTTGCCAACCCTATACATTAAAGATATAGAACGCTCCTCGGGTCCCATTCCTGCACCCGTGAAGGAGCTGCTACTGGAATTTGAAGATGTCATGCCACAAGACATGCTAAAGCGACTCCCGCCTAGGCGCACCGTGGACCATGTGATTGAGTTGGTGCCAGGCGCGAAGCCGCCCGCCCGGGCGCCATACAGAATGTCACAACCCGAACTCACCGAGCTTCGGAGACAGTTGACGGAAATGCTAGACACAGGGATCTTCGTGCCCTCCAATTCCCCATACGGGTCCCCTGTGCTATTCCAAAAGAAACATGATGGCAGCCTACGACTCTGTGTGGATTAAACATGTCACGACCCAAACCCCGCTCCGGTCGTGTTGGCGCCTCTCGTGAAGACAAGGCCAGCCAGACCATTTCAGAACACCACTTTAAGTAGTTAATCAGTTAAATAACAGTTCGAATATGATTTAATGATACTAATTAACGTAATTACAACCCAACACAGCCCGACCGGGGTGTCACAAGTCACGAGCATCTATAAGAATGAAATTCTCACTTTACAGTCTAGAAATACACTGAACAAGAATAATGAATAACATAGAAAGACAGTGGTGCTACGAACGCTGGCAGTCACCTCGCTAAAACCTCTACAACTCTGCCTCCACGCGAGGTGCAGGGAGTAAAGTGAGTACTCCAACTCAGTGAGTAATAAAGGTAAATAATAACTGAGCAGCAAGAAATCACGTAAAGCAACCAACATGCTATATAGAAGCCGGGTACAATTTTCTGAGAAAACAGTGTAATCTGTGAGATCTTCAGAAATACCTTGGCTCAGTTCAAATCTCTTTTGAAAATGATCTTTTCAATAATTACGAAAACGATTTCAAAACAGTTAGTGCTGATAAGCACAGAAAAGTCCGCCCCTCGGGCACAAATACCATAGTATAACAGGTAAAAGGCAAATAAATATGCAAGATGAGCACATAAAAGTCCGCCCCTCGGGCAATCCCTCAAAAACAGTACCAGCCCCTCGGGCTCACTCTCAACAACACTCTCAGAACAGTATCACATAGTAGCCGCTGCGGCGTGCAGCCCGATCCACATATCGTTGCGGCCTGCAGCCTGATCCATAGCTCGCTGCGGCGTGCAACCCGATCCATATGGGTACCCATGCTCATTGTGGGGGTGCAGACTCCGGAGGGGCTCCTACAGCCCAAGCGCTATATCACTGCGGCGTGCAGTCCGATCCAATATATACATACTGCTGCGGCGTGCAGCCCGATCTATATAATATACTGCTGCGGCGTGCATCCCGATCCATATATAATCCTCACATCCAGGCCCTCGGCCTCACATCACTCAGTGTATCCTCACATCTGGCCCTCGGCCACACTCAGTCAGAATATCATCACAAGCCCCTCGGGCATTAGTAAAAAAGTAGTCCTCAGCCCAAATTATCATTTAAAATATTATTTAAGACTCAAATCTGAGTAAAAGTGGCTGAGTTGTAAAATAGTGGAGAAACAATATGACTGAGTTCAAGCAATAAGTCAAAATAGTGAGGAAACAGTGAAAATAATCCCCGAAGGGTTCAAATAACTGGCACGAAGCCCAAATATGGCAATCATCCCAAATCACGATAATAACAAATATGTTCCAGTCAAATACGCGGTAAAAATCATTAATCGGGACGGACCAAGTCACAATTCTTAACGGTGCTCTACCCCACGCTCGCTATCCGGCGTGTAAGTCACCTCAATATAGCACTATGGTGCGCAAATCCGGGGTTTCAAACCCTCAAGATATCATTTACAATCATTACTCACCTCGAACCGGTGAAATCTCTAGCTCGCGACGCCCTTGCCCATCAAATCGGCCTCCACGCGCGTCGAATCTATCCAAAATCAGAGCGAATACATCACAATAGGCTAAGGGAACATAACCCAATCGAAAAGAATCGAAAAACATCAAAAATCACGAAATTTGAAAAACCCGAGCCCCAGGCCCACTTCTCGAAAAATCAGAAAATTAACATCACCAGATTCCTTATCTCGACACGAGTTCATACATACCAAGAACTCTCAAATCCGAGCTCAAATGACCCATCAAATCCCAATTTGAAATATCAAAAACTCAAGCCCTACTTCATCAATTTTAGGCTTAATTTCCATGAATTTCTAGGTAAATTTCACATAATAATCGTGTTTCAAGGTCATATAACTCACCTCCAATCAATCCCAGTCGAAATCACCTTCAATTCCCGTCCAATAGCTCTTAAGGTTGTTCAAAAATGGTGGAAAATATCCCAAGCTCGCGAATGAAATGTTATTTAAAAACCCTTCTGCCCGGGCCTTTTTCCGCTTCTGCGACCCAGATACCGCATATGCGGTTACCGCTTATGCGGCAGTTCCTCCGCTTCTGCGGATTCTTCAAAATTCCTCAGGACCGCTTCTGCGGTCATTTTCCGCTCCTGCGGACACCGCATCTGCGGGAATACGCCCGCTTCTGCGAAATTCCTCCAATTGGTCCAGTCCGCACCTGCGACCCCTTCTTCGCATCTGCGGAATCGCATCTGCGGTCCCTTTTCCGCAGATGCGGAAATACCAGATACCAGCTGACCTTTAACATGCAAAAATTCCAAAACTCTCCGTTTAACCATCCGATCTTACCCCGAGGCCCCCGGGACCTCGACCAAAAACAAAAACATGATCCAATACCTTATTTAAACTTGCTCCAATCATCAAAACACCACGATTAACACTAAAACCATTAAATTACATCAAATCCAAGCCTAAGTTCTTCAAATTCTTCCGAAACTCGCATTCGATCAAAAACCCAACCAAATCACCTCCGAATCACCTGAAATTTTGCACACATATCCAAAATCACCTAACGAAGCTACAACAACTCTCGGAATCCCATTTCGACCCTCGGATCAAAATCTCACCTATCGACCGGAATTCGCCAAAATACTAACTTCGCCAATTCAAGCCTAATTCTACACCGGACCTCCAAAATAAATTCCGATCACACTCCTAAGTCACAAATCATCCTCTGAAGCTAACCGAATCACCGGAAATCGCATCCGAACCCTCTAACTCAATAGTCAACATCCAGTTGACTTTTCCAAACAAGCCTTCCTTAAAGAGACTAAGTGTCTCATTTTCAACCAAAACCAATCCAAATCAACTCTATCACACCAAATACTGATAATGAAACATGAAGAATCATGAAAATAGGGGAAACGGGGCGGTAACTCCTGAGACGACGGGTCGGGTCGTCACAAAACAAAATCACCGTGAAGAACAAGTACCCTATTCCGCTAATGGCACACTTGTTCAATAGACTGGATGGTGCGACGGTGTTCACCAAGATAGACCTGAAGACAGGTTATTAGCAAGTTCGGATTGCAGAGGGTGATGAACACAAGACGACCCGTGTGACAAGATATGGGTCGTACGACTTCCTGGTTATGCCGTTCGGCTTGACTAACGCCCCAGTTACATTTTGCACCCTGATGAACCAAGTCTTCCGAGAGTACATTGACGAATTCATGGTGGTCTACTTGGATGACATTGTGGTATATAGACAAACACTGGAAGAACACCTGGGGCACTTGCGGAGGGTTCTAGCCCGATTGCGGGAGCACGAACTATATGCGAAGCTATCCAAGTGCTCTTTTGCTCAAAAGCACATTGACTTCCTCGGACATGTCATCGAGGAAGGGCAGATCAAGATGGACCAACAAAAGATTCAGGCAATCACAGATTGGCCGCCGCCTTAGGATATCCACGCCTTGAGGGCTTTCCTTGGCCTATGCAACTTCTATCGGCAATTTGTGAAAAACTACCCCCTCATCGCAGTGCCATTGACAGAACTCCTCAAGAAGGTCACGCCCTGGGATTGGGAACCCAGGCGAGCGGAGGCCTTCAATGCATTGAAAGCGGCTATGTCTAGTAGCCCCGTCTTGGCCCTCCGTCATTTGGCCAAGCCATTCGAGGTACAAATGGATGCATCCAACTATGCCCTCGGTGGAGTCTTGCTACAAGGAGGGCATCTTGTAGCATACAAGAGCCGGAAGCTGAAGGATGCAGAGCGGCGCTATGCCGCCCATGAGAAAGAATTATTGGCTGTCGTCCACTGCTTGAGCCTTTGGAGGCACTATCTACTAGGGAACCCGTTCGTGGTCAAGACAGACAACACAACTGTTAGCCATTTCATGACCCAGCCGAAGCTGAATGGTCGACAGGCCAGGTGGCAAGAACTCCTAGCTGAATTCCACTTCAACCTGGAGTACCGAAGTGGGAAGACCAATCATGTTGCTGATGCGCTCAGTTGGAGAGCTGATCTAGCATCGGTGTGCCTACTCGCCGCCCTAAGGGGGAGCGAAGTAGCCACCACCATCAAGGACCAGATATAGGATCTACTCATCAAGGATCCTACTGCACAGTATTTGGTTGATTTGGTATGACAGGGCAAGACTCGCCAGTTCTACATGGAAGATGGTTTCTTGAAAATGAAAGGGAACCGACTTTATGTTCCTAAAGGAGGAGATCTGCGAAGGACTCTTCTGGCAGAATATCACGATACACTGTGGGCCAGCCATCCCGGTGAAGAACGCACCATGACATTACTTCGCCGTGCATATTATTGGCCTCAAATGGCCAATAACGTCGCTCAGTATGTGAAGACTTGTCTAGTATGCCAGAAGGACAAGTCGGACCGCTTGAATCAAGCGGGACTCTTAGAACCACTAGCTGTCCCAAAGAGACCTTGGGAAAGCGTTTCCCTGGATTTTATCACCGGATTGCCCAAGGTCGGAGATCTCACAACTATCTTGGTTGTGGTGGATCGATTTTCCAAGTATGCTACCTTTATAGCAGCCCCACAATATATATCAGCAGAAGATACAACTCGACTCTTCTTCTCTCATGTAGTCAAATATTGGGGCCTGCCCAAAGACATTGTTAGTGATCGCGACTCACGCTTCACTAGCAACTTTCGGACCCAACTCTTTAAGTGCCTTGGGTCAAAATTGTGTCACAGCTCAAGTTTTCATCCGCAATATAATGGCCAGGCGGAGCGGTTCAATGGTATGTTGGAGGAATATCTTTGCTACTTTGTAAACGGATCGTAGAAGAATTGGTGAAGCTTCTGGATGCTGCTCAACTGTGTTTCAATTCACAAAAGAGCTCTAGTACAAACAAAAGAGCTTTTGAAATTGTTACCAGACAGCAACCGCTACTCCCACACATCGTGAATGCACCAAACATGTCTAAATCTCCTCGATCTGCTAGCTTCTCAAAAGAATGGAAAAGAAATTTTGAGATAGTGCGGAGCTATCTTGTCAAAGCTCAAAAGCGGATGAAGAGACATGTTGATCAAAATCGTCGCTTTGTTGAATACCAAGTAGGAGACAAAGTGATGGTCAAAATCCCAAAGCGGTACTTGTTTGCGGGGGTCCATGACCCTCGCCTATTGCAAAAATACATTGGACCCTTGTCCATTGAAAGGCGCATTGGAAAAGTTACATACCGGGTGGATACCCCAGCTTGGTGAAAAATTCATCCTGTCTTCCATGTCAGCCTTCTGAAACCTTTTCGGGAAGACACGGAGGATCCTTCACAGAGCCAGCTCACAATACCCAGTATTCGAGGCCCCAATTCAACCGGAAAAAGGCGTGTTAAAGCTATCCTTGATGATCGAGTGATTCATGCCTCAAGGAAAGATCACCAAGAGTTCTTGGTGAATGGCAGGGCTATGATGCAGAGGAGAATACTTGGGAGAGGGGAACAAACCTCAAAGCCTACAAGAGCCTAATTGATGATTATCTTGCAAGTAAGGCGCCGAGGACGTCGCCAACTCAGGTGGGGGAGAACGTCATGAGCGGCCTTCCAGCCATGCCCCATAACCCCTTGGGCGCGCCCCGTGGCGTCCTAGCAAGCCTCCCAACGCCTAGGGCCACAGACGACCCCATGGTCTTGGATGCGCCAAGTGACAAGCGCGCATGTGCCTCTGTCGCCCCACCGATATCCCTCACCAGCGCCCAGCCGCAGACAGATGCCAACAGCGCCGCACGCGCAAACCGTGATGCCAAAGACAATGTTGCTGACAACGGACCTGTTTCTGCCTTGTAGAAAACTAAGTCTTTTCCATTGTAAATATAGAGTAGTTTTATTCATGTACTTCCATTATGTTTCTCTAGCTTAGTTAAGTCTAGTCTTGTAACTTTGGTTTATTTTTTTTAAGCACTATTAGGGGGGATCAAGCAATCAAACTTTCTAACAAGCAAACAATTCTCTGTACTGGTGTCTCTCCTCCTCGACACCGCGTTGCCTTTCTGTAATAGCTTTCATTAATGCAATCAAGCTTTCTTTCATTCTCAATTCTCATTTCTGTTCTCTCAATTGCTCTTGACATTGGTTTTCCCGTACGGCACTGACAATCTCGTCTGGCGTACGGAGGGGACCTCAGTTTGGGCATAGTAACTGCACTGACATCAGTTGCTTAGCCATACGTCGCCCTTCCAAGGAATCTCAGGAAAACGCCGCGTAACATAAACTATGTTTATATATTTAATCTGCGAAGTCGAAATTTTAATTTGAAAACCTCAAACTATATGCTTATTTTCAGTAGTCGTGGTAATAAATTTTTCTAATTATTCACGTCCTATATTTGTCGTTGTACGTCATGTGTATCAAAATCAATTTCAGTCTAATTATCTAATTTCCCTCAGTTGCTGATTTGTATTATAGATCGCCAACACACGTTTTTGTGCTTTGATTAAATTGCTTACATAGATCAAAATTACTTTGCAGAAGACTAGGGGTGTTTATAACAACCCGAAAAATCGAACCAAACCGAAAACTAAACCAAACCGACCGAAAAAAGCGATACTTTTTGGTTTGGTTTGGTTTTGGTTTTGAATTTTAAAAACCGATCAAATTTGGTTTGGTTTTGGTTTTAATCAGAAAAAACAGAAAAAAAACCGAACCAAACCGCCTATAGGAGTAGCTATTTCAAATTTATTATTACACCTATATATATATGTATATTTTTGTACAAAGTTTAAAAAATTTAATGGTAAATGTTAATAGTTTGCACTTTTAGTATAGTTCTTTACCTTTACATTCTAGTTTGATTGGTAGTTTTTTTTTGTTAAGTGTAAGAATTCATTTCGCGTTAAAAATAATATATTTTTAATTGAGTCCTTAAATTATTCATTAGTATTTGATTCAATTTTCATCAATATATCTTGGTATATAATAGATTTCTCAAAGGCAATTGATTTGATAGTGTTACGTAGAAAATATGGTCGCCGGAATATGTGTTTGGTAGTGTATGTCTTATATTTAAGAAAAACCCGACAAATAACCGAAAAAACCGAAAAACCGACAAAATCCGACATAAAACGAATCGAGAAAAAACCGACTTAATTGGTTTGGTTTGGTTCTAATATTTGAAAAACCGACCTACTTGGTTTAGTTTCTTTTTAGGGAAAAACCGAACCAAACCGAACCATGAACACCCCTACTGAAGACAATAAATCTGATATTTCGGAATCAAGGGTGACATTTTTGGATATAACAATAGGGTTACAGTCAAACCTCTCTATAACAGCCATGTTTGTTCCGAATATTTTTGGATGTTATAGCGAAATGTTGTTATAGAGAACATATATTATAACATAACATATAATTTGGTTCCGGAAAAGCTTGGCTTTTATAGTGAAGTATTGTTATATAGGGATACTGTTATAGAGAGGTTTGACTCCAAATTATATTTTAGATGCAGGCTCATGTTTGTTACTCGTTTCCTAAACAATACTCTAATCTTGACATCTTATTAAGCTCCCAAGTGTGGAGGAGGAAATCTGTCTGGACTGCACAAGGGGTAGAATTATATGACACTATAATTATAGGAAAGTGATGAATTCATAATTGCTCATAATGTGTTACATGCATATCAAAGGAGTTCAAATCCGTCTGTGATTTCTTAATCTATAGGATCATCACTATAGTCATATGAATTTGATTCATCGATTATCGGACCCTGATCAATGCCAATTGGATATTGATTCGATTGATCAATTTGAGTAGGATCTTGATCACCGTTTAAAAGTGGCTCACCCTGGCATAATATATCCGGTGAAGGCGGCGGCGGCGGAGGAGGAGGAATTTGAATGGTTTCTGTTTCAGGGAAACCAAAAATGTTCCCAATACTAGGGAATCCGAATGGGCCAAATCCGAATAAACCCCCAAATAATTTTCTACTATAACTCCCTTCGCCTTTGATTCCGCTAACGAGAGCAACCACAAGAGCAACAACCATTATTAATCTTGCACTCATTTTTTCACTGCAAATGTTTCAAAAAAAAAAGAAAAAAAAAACGTTAGTGGGTTTAGGAGCTATAATAAACTATAAATTAAAAAAAAAACATAGTACATTGAAAGGGGCTAAACAATTCTATAATTGCAACACGCATCAAGTACAACAACCAAAAAATCGTGACGCAAATACAAGTGAATCAAATTATTTCTAGAATATAGAAAGAAAAAATAAAGTACTGAAATAAATAATGGAAAGAAAACACTATAAAGAGGAGGTGAAGAAATTACATACATATTTAGCAGCTCCGATCAGTGAATCAACCTTGATGTTCATCGGAGGGCTTTATAATTTGTTCTGAAATAAAGAAGGAGAATCAAAATTTAATAACATGGACATTTACATTAGCTAAATTAATTAGCATTAAATGGTTAAATTTATAATGAAAAACTGATGTCAGGCAAGGGAATTCACATTTAGACATGAAACGTAATGCATTTGATCAAATCTGGACCTAGCAGGTCGCAGCCATAGTTTGCTAAATTTAAAATCTCTTACTCCCTCCTGTCTACAATAAGTGAGTATTTTACCATTTTATTTTGGTCCAAAATAAGTGCCCATTTACATAATCAAGAAGGAATTAATTTTAGTTTTCCAAAGTTTGCCATTATTTACATATTACAATGTGTCAAAGTATACAATTAATTAAGGTTAATTTAGTGAATACATCTTTTTCTCTCTAGGAATTCGTATTTCCTTAATGAGTGCGCTAAAGGTAGAACGATCACTTATTGTGGACCGGAAGGAGTAATATACATGATCGTGAGACTGACTTCTATATGAGATTTTAGAGTACTGTTTATAATGGATTTTTATCATTTTATTCGGGCATTAACCTGGGATTAGTAATGCATGAATTATTTATTTTGAAAATTTAGTCTAAAATATTGAAAATTTGTATACAATATATAATTTGAAATATGTGTTTATTTTAAGCAAAATGAGAATTTGTTTACAATAATGACGTTAGTATTTTTGTATAGGGTAAAATATGTTTATATTAAATGAACGCATGAGGAAGTGACGCGTGGAGCCGAAGACAGAAGATAGTTAAATCCGAAGGTAACGATCCCGTCTGTTACCAGAGAGAATGATAATCATAAGGATGAAGTAAATGCCTGCCACCCGGTAGCATTTAATGAGAAATATTCTACAACATTAAGTACACAGCCCGTTACAAGGAATATGACATTCACACTGCCTACCGTTACACATTCTTCAATGACCCTCATAATTGATATTAAAGAGGGGATTGATAGACAAGTGAGGCTTGCTCAATTGGTAAAGCACCTCCACCCACGACCGTTAGGTCCTGGGTTTGAGTCATGCTGGAGGGGAAGTGTGAAAACACTATAGATCCTCCTAAATTGAGAGGGAATTTAAAAAAAAAATAGGGGGACTTGATCCTAGGACCTTGTTCCCTGGGTGCAACAATAAATAGTGAGTTCTATTATCATTGTAAAGGACAAGAATTTTCTGGAAAATGCATGCTACATTCTATTCAAAGCTCAATATAATTTTTATCTTTTTGTTTATTGATATTGTTGCTATAGTCCCGGAAGCCCTACTCTCGGAATTACTATTTCTGCTATTTTATCTCCATCTCAAGGCTAAGTATTATATTTTTGTCTAATTCATATATTATTTTAAGATCAAATTAATTCACTTATCTATAAACCACGTATCAATTCAACTGTACCATTTTACGGGTAAACGGTTTAGCGCCCACCGTGGGGCTTAGACAGTTGTGTAATTAAGTTGGTCCTTGCCTCTTTTACTAACGTGTTTGATTATTTCTTCTTAGCAAAAAATCATAGAAAATGCAGTTCAAGGTTCCTAAAATTCATTCCCGGGCTCACGTGCCCGGATCCCGGAAATTTTCGAAGAAAGTTGTTTCCCATAACCTTAGGATCAAGAATAAATGATTTCTACTACATTCCATAACAAATTTTGTGGTTAAATCTCATTTTTATCAAAATCCTAAGTTTTACTCTAAACCCATAATTTTCACTAATTTATATGTTGTAATCTACCCATAAACTATGTATTAAACTCACATTAAGTAGAAATTACTTACCTCACAAAGCTAGGTTGAAATTTCCCCGTTTGAAGCTCCCAAATCGCTCAAGAATGGAGTGAAATGAGTAAAAAATGACTAACTCCTGTATTAAATGAAGGCCACTGCCTTCAGTGATTTCCGTACCTGCAGCGCGTTGACCGCATCGGCGGTCTCGCTTCTGCGGGAAATTGTCCGCTTCTGCGAAAATGGGCCGGGCCAGCTGGGGACGCACATGCCGACAGGTGACCGCTCCTGCGGTTCCGCTTCTGCGGAAGAGGAGCCACATCCGCGGAACCTGGGCTCCTCCCCTTGGGCCGCATCTACGGGCTCGCACCTGCGGCTGGCCAACCGCAGGTGCGGTTATGACAGCAACTGGAGCTTCAACTCCTTCTCAAATTTTCAACTTGGTTCGAGCCTCGTCCGATTAACGCTTGGGGCCCCGGGGCCCCACCCGAATATACCGACAAGTTTAGAATCATAAAACGGACTCACTCGAACCCTCGAAATGCCCGAAACAACATTAAAACTAAGAATCACACCCTAAAACCAATTGAATCAAACTTATGAACTTCAAGTTCTTCAATCTACTTCCAATGTGCCGAAACGTACTTATACTACTCGGAATGATACCAAATTTTGCGTGCAAGTCTTAAATGACATTATGGAACTATTCTCGGTCTCGGAATTCCGTTCGGACCTCAATAACGCAAAAACCCGCTCCAAACTAAATATAAAGAACTTCAAAATGCTTAAAGAATCAACTTTCACTATTAGGCGCCAAAACGCTCCCGGGTCATCCAAAACCCGATTCGGACATCAAGTCCAAATTCGTCATACGAACCTGTTGGAACCTTAAGATCCCAATTCCATGGTTGTTTACTCAAAATATTGACCGAAGTCAAACTTGGCCTTTTAAGCCAACCTTAAGGAACCAAGTGTTCCAATTTTAACCCAAACTATTCCAAATCCCGAACCAACCATCCCCGCAAGTTATAAATCAGTAAAAGCAAGTACGTGAAGTCTTATTTAGGGGAACGAGATTCTAGAAAGCAAACCAACCAGTAGGGTCGTTACAGTGAAGTGGTGGATTTCTTGTGGGAGAACATAATTTGCAGATTTGGGATACCAAAAGAGGTAGCCTCAGACAACGAGCCATAATTTATAGGCACAAAGGTCACGAAGTTCCTTGGAGACTTGAAAATCAAAAGGATCACATCTTTGCCCTATTATCCTAGCGCAAATGGTCAAGAAGAATCAACGAACAAAGTGATTAAACAAAATCTCAAAAAGAGATTGGAAGCAGCTAAATGCAAATGGCCCGAGGAGCTGCCCGGTGTATTATGGGTGTACCGAACAACGGCCAAATCAAGCAAAGGAGAGACTTCTCTTTCCCTTGTACGGAGCAGAAGCCCTGATCCCGGTGGAAGTAGAGGGTCCTACCTTGAGATACTTCCAAGCAAATGAAGAAGCAAACAATGAAGCAATGTTGGTCAATTTGGAGTTGCTTGATGAACGCAGGGACTTGGCGCATGTAAGGATGTCAGCTCAAAAATAGATAATGGAAAGATATTACAATCGAAGAGGCAACCTCCGTTATTTCAGAGCGGGAGACTTGGTTTTTAGGAAAGTAAATCAAAACACTCAGGAACTCAATGCAGGGAAGCTAGGTCCAACATGGGAAGGACCCTACCGGGTTTCAACTATCACCGGGAAACGATCATACGAGTTGGAGAATCAAGATGGAGGAAAGTTGCCAAGCAACTGGAATGTGGCACACCTCAAGAGATACTACTGCTGATGGACATCACCTGTACTGAAAGTATATGCCGCACTCTTTTTTCCTTTGTTTAGTTTTTGTCTCAATTGGGTTTTTCTCGCAAGGTTTTCAACGAGGCAGCAACTGAAAGCATACTATGAAAGAAGTTTCAACAGCAGCAATAAGACCTTTTAATGACAAGGCAGACAAGCGAAGAACCACTCCGGAGTGGTTAGATAATCTTTTGCTTGGTAGCAAAGTTCCTACCGGGAAGTTAAGTTTGCTATCGAACAAAGATTACCCGGCCGTTCACAAGTGCAAGCCAATTGGGGATTTTTAGATAGTCTTTGGCTCGATAGTATAAATTCCTAAGGGGAAGTGAAGTTTGTTACCGAACTGAACATTATCTAGCAAATCATTAGTGGAATCCTTGAAGGTGTAAAACTTCCAGTGTTCAAACACGTATTCTTTGCATTTGAACACTTCGGGGGAATGATATGAGGATACGACAACAATGACTGCCGCTTCGACCGGAATATGATACCTGGAAAAATAGTTGTATCATCGGGACTAGGGACTGCGCAGCCAGCCCCGTAGAAAAAAGTTATACAAGTTAGCCACAAGAAATAACAATTTCGTTTTAGCACAACGAATGCTTATGTACTTTTGAAAATGGAAGGAATAAAGTAAAGTCCTTTTATTTCTATCTTGTCTCTTGTCTGAATGATGAATTTCTTTTGACATTTGAAAGTTAAACAAGTACGTCAAATGCTAGTGCCATAATGAACAGGAGACGTCATCTTCAAGAGCACCATAAACATAAGAGGGCTCTCTCTTATGAAAACCCTCACGTTATAGGGTTGATTTCGGAAGAACTTATGCCCGGAATCCAAATGCCTTCGGAGAAAAATACACTCGAAGGCCGAAGCCTTGCATGAAAAGACGCAAATACAAACTTGCGCAAACACTTAAACAAAAAACATGCAAAAAGCAAACTTACGCAAATACTTACACGAAAAGTACGCAGAGACTTGTACAAATAATAAGTATGCAAAGAGAAATATTTGCACAATACTTAAGTGAAAAAGTGCTTCTATTCACAGCAAAAACATTATAGAAACAAAAGTATGGAGAAGAAAAGAAAACAAAAACTAAGCTACTGCATCTCCAGGACCCGGAGGAAGAGAAGCATCTACGCCCCCAGGAGAAGTGGATGGATCCGCCACCGGCTCATCATTTTGGCCTTCAGCGTCATCACATTCCGTTTCTTCTTCAATTCCCGAGAACTCAGAACCATAACCAGAAGTATCGATAGCATCGCGCCGGGCCGGAAGACCTCTTTTTGCAGCTAACTCTAGCTCACAGGCCTTAGCGATTTCGGTATCAAATCAATGACACCTGCTTTGACATATTCCAAAGTTTTCCTCCTCGTGCTGTACATAACATATAATTTTTCAACAACGAGGGAAGCTGCTCGGTGCATGAGTTCTTCTTTAAGTTGGTCAACCTCGGCAGAAAGATTTTCCCGCGCAGATCTAATAGAACAGAGGCTAACATCGAGATCACGGACAATAGAGCTAAAAAGTCTATTACGCTTAATAGTCTTCTTATACATATCCTCCAATTTGGCATATTTCACCCCGACAATAGTAAGCTCTTTAGTTTTGTAGTTCTGCCTCCAAATTATTTAATCTTTTACCGCAGGCAACCTCGCGATCGGATGCAGCAATAAAGACACTATAGACTTCAGCCTATTTGGCCCTAGCCTCTTCAAATTGAACCCTCAGTTGGGAGATCTCTTGGCTAAGGGTCTCTACTTCTCGAATCAACCCTTGAAGGCCCCCGGAAGCAAGAAAATTGGCTTGCAAAACAAAAAAGGCAAACTCAAAATACTACTATATCAAAGATAGAAGAGATAACGAAGGAAACGAAGAGTATACCGCTACGGAGTGGTGCATATCATTGTTCAACAAACACTCTCCCGAGAGAGCTTGTATCTTTTCCCTATCTTTTTCTGAAGCCAAAGGCTTCAAATAGTTAGCAAGTTCTACTGGCCGAGACAGCAGATTGCATTTGGAAGAGAACAAGAGAGTAACGCTCCTCCTCCTTTGCAGATCTTCTGAGGGGGCGACAATATTTGCCCCAAGTACCTATGAACTGGGGACTAGGGGAGAGGAACATCCTCTTCTCGAACAGATACAGCCGGTGGAGATGATGTAGCAGTTACTGGTGGTACAGGAAGAGTTGGTGAATAAGGAGATGAAGCTGATGGCGTTGAAGGATGAGAAGTGGCTGCGGCAAACGCAGTTCTGGTTGTTGGTTGCTCGTCAACCGAAGACGACAGGGACCTGGTACTCAGCCTCATGGTACTGGGCGTAGCGACTAGTATCTGAAAACGGGAATTGGCATTTTCCACCATCTCAAACTCCCCCTAGAGCACCGAGGCATCGTCCTTGGTTGGTGTAACTAACTCAACAGATTGAGCAGTCTGTTGTAGGGGTGGGCGTTCGGGCAGTTCGGACTGCATATGAAATTTCGGTTTGGATTTTCTGTTTTCGGATTGACGAAATGACAATCCAAATCCAATCCAAATAAGTTCGGATTGGATCGGATTTTTTAAGTTCGGTTTCGAATTAATCGGTTTGGATATTTTGGATTTTCGGTTTTGAGCTTATAAGTTGAGATATCTCTTCTTTTTACAAAAATGAATAACCAAATGAAGTACTCATGTTAAATTGCCTAAAAAGTTCTTCATTCTCACCGCAATCATCCAAATAAAATATTAAAGTAATAAAATTATTATATAAAAAAAATACAGAAGAGACGTTAATACAACAGATAAGAGGTAGAAATAGTAAAACCATGTCCAAATAGAAAGTATAATAACTTAGCAATTAATATTGAATATATATATGATAATATCTAATGGGTAGGGTATTGAACTTATTACTATTGACATATGGATAACGGACTAAATATAAAGTATACGAATTTCGAATTTTCGGATATCCAAAATTCAACGTACCAAATCCAATATCCAATCCGAAATCCAAAAAATTTAAAAATTAAATCCAAAATTCAATCCGTAATCCGAAAATCCAAACCAAAAATCCAAGAAATTCGGATTTCAATTTGGATTTCGGGTTTGCCCAAAGTATGCCCACCCCTAGTCTGTTGAGTCGAGCTGGCTTCCCCATCATCGTCAATCATCACTGTGTCTATGGCCGGCTCGGGCGGGGGGCTAGTCACCACAACTTCCGGAGATGACTCGGGAGCGACATTTTTCGTAGGGCTGTTCAAAACCGAATCGTAACCGTTAACCGGACCAAAAAAATAGCTTATTGGCTTATTAGTATCAGGTTATCGAGGTAACGATTGGTGAACGAATTGAGATATTATAATTAACGGCTTAATGGTTTGGGGGCGGATTACTCAATTTCCTTATTGGATAAACCGTCAACCCGATAATTTTTTTTTATATTTATACTTTTATCCATATGCATATAAAATAATTTTTATACCTTAAGGTACTCTCAGGAACTTCAAGGTACTCTTTCGTGAATTTCCAACTATTGTTTCCCCTTTCTTTTGCAGTTAATACATGTTATGTTTACCGTATATTGCAAAGCATGTGCCCAAAATGAATGTTAAGAAGTTGTGTGCATCTCTTCTTTCTTCTTCTATTGTTGGTATACATATTCCTTGATTGTATGGTTGTCCTGAAGAGTAAGGGATAAAAGACACTTTCTTTTTGTGATTTTTAATATAGTAGTAGTAATTAAATCTAACAACTTGCTATAAATTCTTGGCTATGCAACCAAAAGAACTATGGTTCAAACCTTTTCTATTTGATTTAGCCGATAATCGTTAATATGATACCAATCCGCCAGTTGTCTTACTGGATGACTAGTATATTACTATATTTATAATCCTATAACTGATAAGCCGAACCGTTAAGCGTAATAATCTGCCCAATCCGCCCGATAATCACCCCTAATTCTTTGCTCTTTTATTTTTTTCCCCCGTTTTCGGAGGAACGTCTTATCATTGGTTGCTTATTCTCCGACCGGGGACTCCGAGAAGAAGCACTCGCACCAGAAGCAGGCTCGGAGACACCTGTCTATGTAAAAGCTTCCTGCAGCAGCCTCGCCGCATCAGCATGATTGGCTAAAACGTCCTCCTCGGGGACGAATACTGAGCCCTGGGTAGGTTTGAATTCAATAGAAGAGAAGGGTCAAACGACTTCCTTATATGAAAAGGTAAAAATAAGATGAGTTTGACTTACCATGATTTTTGGCCTTCCACTCATATTTAAGGGATAGTTCTTTCCACGTGCGGGTCTCGGGCGCAGTAACGTCCAAAATTTTTTGGACCCATTAGTCCAAGCATTCAACCTTAGGTGGAAAACACCGAGTCGCTGAAATGAGTAAATGAAGAAGGGTTAATAACGATGTGGAATGATCTTTGATGGAAGAAAGAACTAGTGGTAGACTTACGAGTGCGATTCCATAATTCTGGAAAGGCTGGAGCCGTGGCCCGGATGATGTCACTGGTGGCGACTGAAATGAACCGTTCCATCCACCCATGGCCATTGTCATCATCCATGCTGGATAGCAGAGCATGGTGTACACGCTTGCTGAAATTTATCATTCCCCCGCGGAAGATCTTGGGGGAATAGAGGTTCATCACTCGAGCTAGAGATAGCTCTTCTCCCATCTCCTGGAACAGGCGCCGAAGATAAGCGATAGTCCTCCATACGGAAGGACTTACTTGTGCCAAGCACACCTAGTAGCGGAGGCAAAACTCCATGATGACGGAGTCAAGCTCTCCACTCAAAGAAAATGCTCCCAAAGTGAAGGGATACGTGTAAAAATACGTAAAACCCTTCTTGGGGTAAGGTTATCCGCTCCGCTAGTTTAGGAGCAATAATGTCCAAATCTTGATAGTGGCAGTCTTCGTTCATAGTAGGGATATTGGAAGGACGAATGGAAGAAGGGTATGCGCTAACAACCCACATGCAAGGGTGAGCAGAAGGATACTTCTCTTCAAAACCTTGTTAGTAATTAGATTCTTTGGGATAATGGTACTCACCGTGGGGGAGTAACATCATCGGCTTTATCTTTGTTCTTTGAAGAACTAGGGTGTTTGGAAGAAGAGGCCATTTTTTATCAAAAAGAAGGTTTTTTCTCAAAGAAGAAAGTTAAAGAAAGGTTAAAGACAAAGTATGAGTTGGGTAAAGAAAGTTTGAGAAAATTTAGAGTATTGTGAAGCGTAAATGAAGGAGCATGATACGTATAGGTAAAGGTATAGGCGGCTAAACTTGTGGCCATAATTACCTCGATAACCGACTAAAGTGATGCTAAATCGTGGGATGACGCGTGTTCGGGGCATTAAATGCGAAGAATCGTGCATCTAATAAACCGTCAGAAACTTTTTAGAAGGAGTCAGTGAATTTCCCACCAAAGAGGGTATTTCTACCAACTTCCTGGTGACACAAAGTTATGCCACTGGAAAGCAGGGGGACTATCTGTATAGGGTAAAGTATGTTTATATTAAATGATTGGATAAGGAAGTGACGCGTGGAGCCGAAGACAGAAGATAGTTGAATGCGAAAGCAATGATCCCGTCTGTTACGAGAGAGAATGATACTCATAAGGATGAAGTAAATGCCTGCCACCCGGTAGCATTTAAAGAGGAATATTCTATAGCATTAAGTAAGCGGCCCATTATAAGGAATATGGAATTCACTGCCTGCCATTAAACATTCTTCAATGGCCTTCATAATTGACATTAAAGAGAGGCTTGATCCTAGGACCTTGTTCCGATCCCTAGGTGCAGCTATAAATAGTGAGCTTTATTATCATTGTAAAGGATACAAATTTTCTGGCAAATACACGCTACATTCTATTCAAAGCTCAATATAATTTTTACTTTCTTGTTTATTGATATCGTTGCTATTGTCTCCGGAAGTTCTGCTCCCGGAATGACTATTTCTGCTGTTTTATCTCCATCTCAAGGCTAAGTATTACATTTTTGTCTAATTCATCTATTATTTTAGGATCAAAAAAATTCACTTGTCTATAAACCACGTATAAATTCAACTGTACCGTTTTACAGGTAAACAATTGTCGTAGTGTTTTTAATCCACGTATTACTAATACCGGCATTCTCAGTTATTCTACATTTGATTTCCGTATAACTTAAACATATACTATTATTTATGAAAGAAATAAAATTATTTTTCAACCAAATACTGCACTAAATAATATTAAAAATTTTATGCGGAGATTAAGTATCTCTTCCTTAGATGAAACGAAACGACCCCTTGGCAGGTGTGGAAGAGTGTATCATAAATCATTAATATATGTAAGTCCCTGAAAACTATTTTTACCTTTTTATTTCATAAATAAGATTTATTTACTCGGTAGGTAATTCCATAATTTAGAGAAAGAGAAAAAAATTATAATATTAAAAAGTATTAAAAAAAAGATAAAGATTAATAATTTAAAGGGTGAAATAGGTATTTGACCACTAAAAGTTTGAGAAATCTAATTGAATGATCTTTCTTTTTTTAGTAGCGGGGGGTATATCGATCCCTATCATGTATATTAATAACCAAAACCAAAAGATGAAGATAAAAAGGAGGGTGACATTAGACTCACAGAGTGCTATAAAAATAGTTAAATGACCTTTTTGTTATAAACAAAAGAAATATAACTTTACCATATAATTTCAAACAATTGAGTGATCATTTGATTCATTCATTGTTATGAGTACAAGAATATCAAATTTTATAAATTTCTTCACAGATTTATGCAATTCGCTATTTGGTGTCTTTTCAATATGAACTAATCCATACATTAATTGAAATCACGACGAGTCAACATAAAATTCGAACTTACTAGTGCTTTCTCTCTTAAACATAAAGGAAAAATTTATTAATATATATACTCAAATTACAGGCAATCAGGCATTGTATCTACATTTTTCTTCATATTTATAAATTGAACCAGTGAAATTTCTGAAACTCCATTATATAAAAAAATCATGAAACTCCATTGTTTCATCTTAGTCTTTCTTGTAGCATCAATATCAATTGTCCCTCATTTCGCACAATCTGAAAATGGTGATTTTAGCATTGAACTCATTCACCCTGATTCACCAAAATCACCATTCTATAACCCTACCTTAAATCAAAGGCAACTAATGGCAAACGCTTTACAACGTTCCATCAATCGGGCAAATTTCTTCACGTCAAATTCTCAACTTTCAACTTCTATAATTCCTGATATAAAAGGATTATATCTCACAAAAATTTCAATCGGCACGAGACCAAGTGTCAAACTAGCTGTTGTTGACACAGGTAGTGATATTATATGGATACAGTGCCAACCTTGTATCCATTGCTTCCACCAAAAAACTCCGATTTTTAATCCAAAAAATTCTTCCACATACAAACCAATTTCTTGCAACTCCACTCGATGCAAGAATCTTCCTGGAAGTTCTTGCGATATCGCTAAAAACACATGCTTATATTCTGCTACGTACAATGATCAGTCGTACAGTTTTGGTGATCTAGCGACTGAGATATTCACATTTGACGATTCGACAAATATTTCTCGTAAAAGGAGATTGTCCCTCTCGAATATAACTTTTGGTTGTGGAAGGAGAAATAATCTCACTATAGGTGATGTTGAACTATCTGGAATTATTGGTCTTGGAGCTTCACCTTTTTCACTTGTGTCACAAATTAAATCTACATTTGGCCGTAGATTTTCATATTGTTTAGTGCCATTTTACCAATTGAATGTGTCCAGCAGATTGAATTTTGGTGAAAAAGCTTTGATTTCAGGTAAGCATATGGTTTCAACACCATTATTCTTAAAACCTCCAAAAGTTTATTATTTCTTGAAATTATTAGGAATTTCCATTGGGAATAAAACCCTTAGGTTTTATAACTCGTCAAAAAGTGGTCATGAGGGGAACATTGCTATAGATTCAGGAACTACAATTACTTTCTTACCAACGCAATTATACTCGGATATGGAAACAATAGTGAAGAATGAAATAAAATTGAAGCCTCTACGAAGCAATGAAACACAAATTTTGAATTTGTGTTATCGAGAGTTGCATGTTTCAGATGTTCCTTTTATAAAATTTCAATTTCAAAATGCAGAGGTGAAGTTGAATGCGATGAATAGTTTTGTTAATATTGGAGATGGCATTGTTTGTCTTGCATTTGCCCCAACGGAAACTGTGCCTATATTTGGCAATGTAGCACAAACAAATTTCTTGGTTGGGTATGATCTTGACAAGATGATTGTTTATTTTGAACCCACAAATTGCGCCAAATTGTGACAATTAGGGTTCTATTTGTATCATGTGGATATTTCATATCTAAAGTATGTTATTTGAGCTTCAAATATATTGAATTCTTCTTTTTTAGTATTTGTTTTGTTGAGCATCATTTTGTGGTTCTTTTGATTTTCCAACTTGATATATGTTAGAAGATTATTACAAGTGTTGTCATTTGAATTACCAGGAAAGTTAGTACTGGTTCTAGAAAAGCGTTTTTAATGTCGTGGAGGCTGTAGAATTTTACGAGAATTTCAGCTGTGTTACTACAGTAAGAAATTGACCATCAAATTAATTACTGTTATTAATTACTACGGTAAGATTGACCATCAAATTAATACTACTCTCTCCGGTCCAAAATAAGTGATTTTTTGAATGTTTTCACACAGATTAAAAAATTCACCTTTTAGCATTAATTAGCAATGAAATTGACCATATTAACCTTTACTATCTCACATAAACACTCCTAACACATATTCCAACATTATTTACTCCAAAGACAATGTAGGAAAAAAATAATTAATTCATTCTTGAAATCTAAAAAAATTCCTTATTTTGAACCACAAGAAAAGGCCAAAAAATCACTTATTTTGGACCGGAGGGAGTAATAGTTACTGTTGTTACTACAGTAAGAATTTGACCATCAAATTAATAGTAGTTGCTGTCTACTATATTCATAAGACCTGTTAAACCTGCCTACCCGACTACTAATATTATACAAAAATGAAGAATTAAATCCTGTGACAGAACCCCACTATTAGCAATTGTCACAGACCTCAATAGCAGGCTTTAAGTTCATCATCGTTCCTTACAGCTAGTTCTGTATACGCCTCAGACCATAACAGCCGGACTAGAAACAAAATGGTAACTAATTATAACAAGAAGAGAAACACAAATAAGAGACAGATAGAAATAGAATATTTCGGTGCTACAACTGATTTTTTACTCCGGTAACAGAAGTTTGGGAAAAAAGCTTCGCGCTAGAATTTTAAAATTCACTTGCCAAGATTTTCTCAATCGCTAAAATTTTAAAGCACACAACAATTATGGTGATTGTAAGAATTTTTCTGCACGGATCACCATAAATTTTGGTGCTTCAAAATTCTGACGATCGTTAGAATTTCTAGTGCTTCAAAGTTCTGGTGAGTGCTTCGAACTCGTGCCTTAATTTCTGACACGAGACTATTTTCCTAAAACTTTTCTTAACGGGGTCAAAATATAGAGAAATTGACACCGTATAACAATGCTTCACTATAATTGGCATTTTATTGGCCATTAATTTAGGTTGGCACTAGCTAGTAGCCCAAAAATATTGGCGTAAAATAGCCAAATCCCAAAGACACGATTATATAACTCCTCAAAAATAGGGAGGTTTTAAGATTCTGTCCCCATAATCACGCTTGCATGATGTATCCCTTCAGAACCGTAACTACCCAATCGACCAAAATAAAACCAAATGCAGAAACTATATTGCTTTCAAATCATAAAGGGTGCGAAGATTTTTCAGCCATCACGGAAATTGAATATCAAATATATGTATTCTGATGCAATAATTAGTTCTTTCTTTGACAACAATTTTCTTTATTTTTGAAGTTCTAAGAAATCGACTGAAGAAGGGTTTCAATCTCTGTATGTAGAATACAAATTCAATGGCTACTTTGCCGATTTTGATACAGCACGGGGACACTGGGATAACAACAATCGATTTATGGACTACTCAGTTGAAGACGTGGTGATTAGTACCGAAACTAAATTTAGTGATTTTATTTTTATAATTTCAAAACAATTGATGGTTGACCCCACAATTAATTTGCTTGAAATCCAGTATAAATGCGATGAAGATTCATTACCAATGATGATACACAACGATATAAAACTAGGGTTTTTTATGCCAATTTTCTTTATATGTTGTTATCCATGCCATTTTCTCCAAAATATAATCAAAGGATAAAAAAGGGTCCACCGGGTAATTTTTAATCTTCTGCTACGTTACTTTAATCAATGGTTACAATCATTTCTTAGTCAAATTCATGTTTTGAAAGCTATATTCCACTTACAATCATTACAATAAAGGTCCTCCCCTCTTCTCATTCGTCTTCCATCTTTGAAAGTTCTAAAGTTCATAATGTCTGGATTGGGGTATGATTTGTGAATTCGGCGTTGTTTGATGAGATTTGAGGTCTCGAATAGGTCCGCATTATGTTTTGGGACTGGTTGGCATGATTGGTTGGGGTCCCGGGGACCTCGGGTGGATTCCGGATAGCTAACAAATTGAATTGGGGTTGGAAAGAATAGCTGAAGCAGCTGATATATGGTGTAACCGCACCTGCGAGGTTTTGGCCGCAGGTGCGGAGCCGCAGAAGTGGCCAAAGGGGCGCAGATGCGGCGGCGAAGGGTGAAGGCTGGGACCGCATATGCGGTCAGGTCACCGCAGAAGCAGGACCGCACCTGTGGAAGAAGGAGCGCAGAAGCGGAGAGGGCATTCTGGCGAAGGACCGTAGAAACGGTTGGGAAAACGCACCTGCGGAACCGCAGAAGCGGCCAGGTGACCGCATGTGCGAGAGGTCGGGCTGGGCAGTGTTCTTTAAAGAACGAAATTAGTTCATTTTCTCTCATTTTTCAGTTCGGTTGGGCGATTCTAGAGCCTTTGAAGAGAGAGATCTCACCATCAATCATGAGGTAAGATAATCCCACTTCTTGTAATCTAAATACATGGTTTTATTACGGATTAAAATATAGTAATTGGTAGAAAGTTGGGGTTTGAGGGAAAACCTAAAAAATGGGAATTCTTGGATTTTGACCACGATTTTGGGCATGAAATTAAGAGTAAATGGTATATTTGAGTTCGTGAGGTTATGGGTAAGCTTTATCTTCAAAAAAAATGTGAATCCGGGCACGTGGGCCCGAGGCAATTTTGTCACTTTTCGATCGGGGTTAGGAATTGTTACAAATTGGATTGTAATGAGTAATTGAACATATATTAATGGATTTGCATAATTATTGGCTAGTTTTGGAGCATTTAGCATCGATTTGAGTCTTCGGAAGGGCGTGGAATGCCGGTTATGGATCTTCGGGGCGAGGTGAGTCTCCTTTCTAACCCCGTAAGAGGAAATTGTCCCCATAGGTGAGTTAATTGGTTATGTGCTCTTATTTGTGGGGGCTACGTACGCACGAGGTGACGAGAGTCCGTGCGTAGCTACTATTATGCTTAAGTCCGGGTAGTTTAGGGCCCAAAAGCATGCTTACTTGAAATACTTGCAACCTTGTTGACAAACTCAAAAATGCTTAAAACATATCGAACGTGTAAATGAATTTTCTAAAAGGCTAGATATTAATTCTTGACTTATAAAAGAGAAACTTGCCTTTTCCTGAATATTTGCTCCTTGATGAATAATTGATTTGACTGTTTGAATGTGTTTATCTATTGTGGAACGGGCCGAACGCCTCGGTAGATTAAATAGATGCATCTATGGTTCGCGCCATTCGACCCTCTGACAGTGCACAATTTAAATATTGTTGGATCGGACCATACGACCTCGGCATGATTTGCGCATGCTTGTGTTGCTTGCCTTGAGATTTATTGAAGTTGATATTGCTTCTTTCCTGATTTGAGATACACGTATAAATAATGAATAATGAATAATGAATTTTAAAAAATTTCTATTAATAAAAGAACTGTTTAATTGCCTCATGTTATTGAGTTAAAGTCATTTTATGAATATTCTCGATTCACTATATTATTTGTATATTATTATTGGACCGCTAGCAAGTGTCGAAGTCGGCCTTTCGTCTCTACTTCTTCGAGATTAGACGGGATACTTGGTGAGTACACGTTGTTTTCGTACTCATGCTACACTTGCTGTGCATTTTTGTTGCACATGCACATGCATCTCTAGTGGCCTAGTGGACGTAGCAGCATGGTTGATACGGAGACTTAGGTGAGCTGCACTTCTCGAGACGACCCGCAGCCAGCAGAGTCTTTTTAGATTATTGTATTTACTTTCTGTCCAATTCGTATTCCGGACGGTTGTTGTATTAGATTGCTTCCTAGAGATAGCTCATGCACTTGTGACACCGGGTTCTGGGATGGTTACGGGATTGTTCAATATTAAATTGGTTAAAGACATCATCTTATTTCAGTGAATTTTATTATTTGTTGTTTAATGTATGAAAGGAACGATTTCAATAAGTTCTAAAACGAGAATCTAATTAATTTCTTGGTGTTGGCTTGCCTGATAGCGTGTCCGGCGTCATCGCGACCCTTAGTGGATTTTGGATCGAGAGATAGAGGCATTGTATTTGCGTCTTTCTTCATATAGTAAATTAAATCTGTTAAAATTTAGAACTACATATTTTCCTTCCAATTCCGTTTCATAATTTTATATACACAAAAACTTTAGTGGCAAATCGAAAGAGTTCGAATATCTCTGTTTATGGACTCGATTGATAAGTTACAGGAATAAAGTTTAAGCCATTTGGATTCGGTTGATTAGTTAACATAACCAATTAAGTTTCCAATTATTCAAGTTCTATATTGGTTGTTGTACGTCATGTGTACCAAAATCAATTTTAGTCGTGTTTATCTACTTCTGCCCCCACTTGTTGATTTGTACTGTAGATCACCAACGCATGTTTTAGTGTTTTGCCCATACGAAGATATTATTATTAATTTATTTACATGTATAAACATGGAAATCATTCTTATTTCTAAGCAAAATCAACATCCTTGCGCTTAGTCAAAGAGGCATATATATATATATATATATATATATATATATTAAAGAGGAATAAATATAATGTGATTAAATTGAGTAATTACTTTGCAGAAGATAATAAGGAAAGTGCTGATTTCTTTATTGATCATTATGTGTTAGATGCAAATCAAAGGAGTTTAAATCTCTATCTATGGATTCAACCAATTAATGCCTTCATCTAGTTTCATATTTGATTGATCAGGTACAGGAGTAAAACTGCTACCATATGGATTTTAGTTCGATTCATAAGTTACAGGATCGCCTCTGCCAAGTGAATGCTGCTGGTGCCAGACAAATTGTTGATTCGATTGATCAGGTGTAGGAGTAAAATTAATCTCATTTGAATATTGATTTGATTGACCAGTATGAGCGGAATGTATCTCAGGAAAACTTCTTATGCCCCCAATTCGTCCCCAGTAGGAGAGAGGCTGGAAAGAGCAAACGACAATGGTGGAATATCTTTTCTATTCTATATAATACAAATAAATAGGAGCCGTAAGATTTTACTTAGATGATGTGGCACGATCTTAGGTAGCCATTGAACAATACTTGACCAAATGTACTGGACTGGATCCCAACCCCAACATGTCTGAGACACTTTCAGCTCTTTAATGAGAATAATGCGCTTTAACTGCTTGAAAAAATGCACATCAGTTTGCTGCATTATATTTTGCAATTCAGTCCTTTTCGAGTTTGCCCTCTACATAGGAAAAATATAATTCATGACTTCAAAGTCTAACATATTTTGCTACATGAAGTACTTTTCCTAAATTAACCTAACTATTTTATTATAGACATAACTCTGTAATGGATTGGCTTAGTTGGTTTTAAATTCCGGTAACAGCACCAAGTTAGATAAGTGCAGAGGTTTCATGATACCATCTTATATCTTTAATTGAAGTCGTTTTTCGTGATACAGTTTCTGCTAATGTATTAAATAGATTCTTTTCTTCTCTAAGCTACTGTGCAAGACGTTCTCTATTAGTTTCTTCCTCAATTATTTTCTGGCTCTACAGTCCTTTGACGTTATTTTACAATGTCTATTTGCTTTCTTTGGTAATTCGTTCATAGGCGATAAAATAATTTTGAATTAAATTGTTTTACCTCTTCAGGCAAAGTTTGAATTGAAGCATATGCAGGTTGACTAATCATTTCGTTTGCAAGCTTTATATGACCTGATCTACAATCTCTAGATATTCTGGAGATGTAATCAGAAAATTAACAAGTGGAGGAAGGGTAAATGAATCATGTCAAATGTCTTGATAGCTGCTGCTTCGATCTTTGCTGATTGACTAGCACAACCACAACCATAGCAGACTAATCTTTAGTAGCAATCTTAAAATGTCTTCACTCAAAGTTACATCGCTCTTAAATATCTACTTATTGCTAGCTTTCCAGTGTGCAGAGATTGAAGCATTGCAGAATAAAATTATTAAATTTTTTCAAGCTTTCTCTTTTTGAAAAAAAAGGATGAACATATCCTTTGTAGCAAATTATACAATACAAGTAAATGTTGATGTCACATTAAATTGACTTTTTTACTGAGATGCCATACTATTACTCCGTCAGACTGAATTTTAAAATTCCCGAACAATCCACCGTAAGTTGCAAAATCAAGGTGTCACATACCAATTTGCTAGATGGGGCTCATATTTTTCATTGGTCACCTTGAGCGATTAATACTATCAATATTGAACAAGACAGAACACCAATATCGGGCATAGCCCGTGCTGCACGGGCATGACATATCTTAGCTATAGTAAAAGAGATAGCAGTGAGTTTAAGCATAATAAAAGAAGTTGAATTTGAGCTATGCTTTTGTTGGTGTTGGCTCACAAACATTACTACCGTAGAAATTATGATTTAAATTAAAATAAATATGCTTGCAATCTAAAAGACTTGTTTTCCTTTTAAAATTTTGATTGTTAGACATCGTAAGAAAATTCAGAGCTAAAACGTAGGTTATACAATACAAGAGGTAATTCCAAGCCTTTCTCTTCTTTTTCTCCTTCTTTTTCGTTTTCCCAAGCCGATTTCACCAGTTTTATCGAACAACTAGCAATAAAGAATTAATTCGCAATTGATATTAATCTTGTATTGAGTAAATTTTGAAAGTATAAATCCCCAGAGTAAACTAATGTTGGTCAATCCTTTTTTTTTCTTTGGTAACTAAATTAGGTTATAGTCGATAAAGCTGAAATTTAAACTTGACATAATTTGATTTTTGAAGTTAGATATAAATTATCAAACATATTTATGTTTTTAAAAAAGCACATCTATTAGGAGTATAAAAAAAAAGTTCTTGTGGTTAGTTACGATATTTCATTTTATATAATAACTTTTAAAGGAACCATATTTTCTCATTTTTCTATATTCGTAATGCTATATGCACATGCTAATTCTAGTTTACTTAATAAACCGTGGATAAAATTAATGGTGGAAGTAAATAAATTTGGACCTTTAATATATAAATTAGACATATATCATAAATCTATAAAGGGCCTTGGGGAAGTGGAGAGTAGTTTCATTTGGTGAAATACTCCGCATCCGCCCTTTAATGATCTTCTTGTGTGTGGTAAAATATGTTCATATTTAATGATCAAATGAGGAAGCGACACGCGGAATCGAAGACAGAAGATAGCCAAACCCGAAGGCAGTGATCTCACTTGTCATCGGAGAGGACGATACTCATAAAGAAAAAATAAATGCCGCCATCCGGTAACATTCGATTCAGAATATTCTAGAACATTAAGTGCATCATCCGTTACACAGAATATGGCATTCACTGCTTACCGTTACACATTCTTCAATGGTCCTCATAATGTCATTAAAGACGAGCTTAATCCGAGGACCTTGTTCCCTAGGTGTAACTATAAATAGTTGAGCTCTATCATCATTGGAAGGGGAGGAATTTTCTGAGAAGCATATACTATACTTCATCAAAAGCTCAAATAACATTCTACTTTCTTGCTTATTTGCGCTGTTCTTATTACTCTCGGTAGCTCTGCGTCCGGAACCAAGATATCTGCCTTTATTTCGATTTTAAGTCAAAGTCTTATATTTCTGTATATTTCGCCTGTTATTTTTGAATCAAATTAATTCACTTGTCTATAAACCACGTATAAATTCAACTATATTGTTTTACGGGTAAACAGTTTGGCGCCCACCGTGGGCCATAGACAGTTGTGTAATTGAATTGATCACTACATCTCCTACTAACTTATTTGATTCTTTGTCCTTAACAAAAATCATTGAAAATGGCAGATAATGGTGTTAACAACACACAACATTGAGGCCCAAGGAAATCAAACTCAGCACGAAGATTCTATCAACGATACCCCATGTAGGGAACGAGGCCACGTCGGTCCACGCGGCCGATATCCACGACATGTTTGGGAGGCGACTCCTGATGATGTTGAAGAAGAGCACGTCGTCGAAGCGGTTAGGGTCTTGCAAGAGAAACAAGAGGCCATTATAGGTCATCTCTCACGAGGATAAGGTCATGACGGAACTGAAGCAGGCGTTGTCGGGGCTTCTAACAACGCAAATGGACGAGGTCTAGTTCCCCCCTGTGCTTCCGCAAATCAAACAACACAGAGGGTCGCCAACAACATCCCGAAGGGCGAGGTCAGCTTGGATGGGGCCGACTGGATTGGATCGGGTAACAACAACGAGATTAATCCTCTTAAAATCAAACTCATACGATTTATGAGGGAAGTAAATGCCCGAGTGGATCAAATTTTGGCGCCCCGCCAGTGATGAAAGGGTCGGACTCAATGAAGTACACACAATTGTCGTACAAGCTAAGCGTGACACAAAAATTGATCCCAAAACGGTTCAAAATGCCAGACGTGCCAAAGTATGATGGGACTTCAGATCTTCAGGAGCATATTACCACCTATACAACATCGGTTAAAGGGAACGATTTGGCTCCCCACGAGATTAAGTCAGTTTTCCTAAAGAAATTCGGGGAGACTCTTACGAAAGGAGACTTGGCATGGTATTTGCTTTTGCCAAAGCATTCCATAGACTCTTTTGAGGTGCTCGCAAGGCCTATGCCGGGGCCAGAAAGGTACATGACTTAAAGGCCGATATATTCAGGATTGCACAAGGAGAGTTCGAGCTGGTCCGGGAGTTTGTAACCAGATTCCAGAAGGAAAGGATGTTGCTACTAGCCGTATAGGACGAATGGGCAACTGAAGTGTTTACCAAAGGACTGAATCCAAGAAGCTCCAGCGCTTCCCAAAAATTGAAAGAAAGTTTGCTCGAGTTCCAAGCAACAACTTGGGCAGATGTTCACAACCGATACGAATTAAAGATAAGGATTGAAAATGACCATCTTGATTACCCATCATCGGTTAAGGTCGGGACTGGGAGAAGAATAAAGAGAAATTTAAATACTATTTCGACATAGATCGACGGTCTTTGAGGAGTCGGTTTTTGCCCTATGAACGGGCTGAAGGACGTGGCAGAGGCTTCCGATCGCCGGGTAGATCCGCTATCGAAAGGAGAGTTGATCGCGGCCGAACTAACAGGTCGTTACGGGACAAGAAAACATCAGGTTCTCGAGATATATGCTACCCCAGGCTTTCCAAATACAACTTTAACTTCAGTGTAGTAGAGCTGGTATCGGCTATGAGGAACATTAAATAAGCAAGGTTCCCGAAGACAATGAGGTCAGATCCCAGCAAAAGGGATCCTAACTTGTGGTGTGAATACCATGGGACATGTCACACCCCCTTTTTTACCTACACCCCCGGAAAGGGGCATATAAGGGAGTTTTTCCAATTAAAGGACAATCGAAACGGGATTTATTTATTTGAAGAATTCAGAGTCGCCACTTGGGATAATTTATGGTGTCCCAAGTCACTGGCTCAAATCCCGAATCGAGGAAAAGATTGACTCTGTATTACGGTCCGCGAACACAGAAATCCAGGTAAGGAATTCTATTAACCCGGGAGAAGGTGTTAGGCATTCCCGAGTTTCGTGGTTCTAGCACGGTCGCTCAACTTTTATTATTGGCCTATTATCTGATTTTTAATACATATTTAAACCTATGTGCATTTTTAACTTTAACCGTTTTATTTAATTATTTTTAAGAAAGATTGCAACGTCATTTAAAATATGTCTTGAACCACGTCACATAAATGTACCCGCGGTCCGCAACACATTTTATATAACATTGTTGAGATTTAGATTTGGGTCACATAAATGTGCACCCGAGTTTAGGAAGGTAAATTATTAAAATAACGCGCCTAAAGCAGCTACGCGTTTGCAATTTTGTGAGGGCCATGGAAAGTTGAACTAAATGGCACGCCTCGATTTCTAAGGATTTAAAAGAAATAATTAAATGAGGGCCACGCATTTGAGATTTTATTTGGCACGGCGCACCTCAATTCTAATTTAAAGGCAATACTTAAAAAGGTATAAGATGTGGGTCTATTCTAAATTAACGTTCAATTAACCCTTATTAGTTGTAAGCTCAGGTTGGACAAAACTTTCCTCACTTAAGCTCAATCATTCAATTCGTTCATGTCAGCAAAGGAACATTTGTATTTGTAAGTAGATCAAATAGCCTTACTTCTCCTGACGCCTTCGTTTATGCCAATGATGGCTCACACACAAACAATACCAATAGCAGCAGGGTTCAAACATTAAATAAGAAGAGAAACTGAAGTATGGTCACACATGACAAAGAAGGATTGCGTTCCCATGGCAAACCAACAGAACAAACTCGGAACGTTTAACTTTCCAATAAAAGAATCTTAAAGTTTACCATGACAAAGGATTGCCAACATGAGATTTCCTATGAACGTTATAACACGAGAAACCAAATAAAAAAAGGGGGGGGGGGGGAGCGACACTGTAACAGTGGACCTGCTCAAAATCATTGCTAGGAAAAAAAATGAATTCAGTTTCATAGGTACTGCCTTGAAATTTGCAAATTCAACAAGGAAAACTTGCTTCTCATCAAAGACACATGCCAAAATTCACATCAGATGTCCAAAGCCTTTGTACCATCGAAATAACACGCCACAAAACTTTTTACTTTAGAAGAAGGGTATTCAACTCATTTAATCAAGCAAACTTCAATCCTTTAAGAACTGAAAGGACAAGCTGATTGAATAGACTAAAGGATTCCTATAATATACCAAAGGGTCTAAATTAGTGAAGAATGCACTTACACTCAAGTACACAGCTCCATCTTACCAAAGAGCCTCAGAGAAATTAAACAGGTCCTCAAGACACCCTCTCGACATTAGATGACCAAAACAGGGGGGCAATGAGGTCAGCTTTCATGCTCAAACAACACGGGAGAAGCGTAGATAGACACAGATAACACAAGAGCTCACTAGGCTGAATGTCAAACTGATTAATTCAAAATCAAATAAGACTTAATTACTACAACTCTTGCTATCCAAGCATGTTCAAACAAGATCAGCATAATGATCCAGCAAGAGGATCTGATTCAGAAAAAATACATCTCGAACCCAGAAAGGAAAACGGCATTTCAGACGTCATTTAGAGAGAGCTCGATCATGAATCGACATTCAAGTCGTGGCAAACAAGAACAGACCTACGACTATGAAGTAACAGGACATACTTTTAGGTGAACCATACAATCACATCATATATTCGTTTGAACAAAAATAAATATTCATTTGAACTCAGAAACGGAAAGCCATGACAAAGATAGATTCATTAACCACTGAAACTCCATAGATGCAAAGTATTCAAGGCTGTAACATCCTTAATACACTCGATACAAAAGATGAAATTTCATACCTTCTGAGCAACACACCAAAAAGAGAAAAAAGTTGAATCTAGTTTCTGAAGAATGAAAGCAACACAGAAACAACGAGGACAGCTACAACTCAGTGAACAGCAACAGATTCACACTTTCGACGAATTCCATTGTTCATCCAGAAACCAGAATCGAAGTAAAAGAACTCTACTATTTCGAAATGCTAAATAAAACTGACATCGAATGAAATCATGGAACCTCCATAATATTTTTGTTCTGTTCTGATATCAGAAAAAGAAAAGAAAATGAGCAATGCAAAGGAAGAAGAAGAACTTTTCAACACTGATTTTCCTTTCAGTTTTCTTTTTGAAGAAATCTCTCCAAAATTCTCTCTTAACAAAATCTCCGAATAATTACCAAAATATTCTCTCCAAAACTGAAAAATCCCCCGGAATTCTCTCTCAAAGAAAAATCCTCACCTTATATATCCCCTCAGATATTCTCGAAACCTGTGCCTTCCTTCCCAAGAAATCTCTCCAAAAAATCTTTTCCGAAATCTGAACTTTTACCCTCCTTATGATGAAAAACGGACAAATGGAGGGAGTGGATCAAGTCCAACCCAATCCAACGCTCCCCATTTTTCCCTCTATTCATCTGAAAGGTTAAAAATTGAAATAAATCAAGGAAATGGCATGTGAGGGAGAGGAATTTTGTCAGAGACGGTTAGAATCTTGATGACGTGGTGAGATAAAGTGCGTGTGAGTGATTTTGGATCACTCGCCTGAGATTAGGCGAGTTTGGAACGCGGCTGAGATGAAGAAGAAGATGAACAGTGCGTTTGAGTTAGGGATTTAGGATTTTGGATCTCTGTATGTATCAGTGTGTATTTGTGGAGATGGGTCAGGTTTAGGGGGCAGCCGGGCGGGTTTGTTGGAGAATTTGGGCTGGGTTTGGAGGATTAAAATTAAGAAGGCCCAAAAAGACTTCTTCTACACTTCCCTTTCTTTTCTTCTTTTCAAATTAATTCTTTTTAATTTCCAACTTTTTAAATTCCTCTTTTTTCAAAATTAAACTAAAAATATAAATTAATTCATAGAACCTAATTAACCTAGAAAAACACTAATTAAACCTAACTGATAATTATCACACTTAATTAAAAATAAATTAAAAGAAAAGCTACTCAAAGTAAAAGTTAACATTAAAAGTGCAAATTAAACTATTTTTTTTTTTTGTGATTTTCCTTTTTATTAAATAACTTGATTACTAATTAATTCTTAAAATGCAAAATTAACTCCTAAATGCACATGCAACACATTTTTTGTATTTTTCATTAATTAAAATAAAATAAACATGCACAGACAAATGCAAACCATAATAGACAATGCCACGAAAATCCACAAAATTGCAAACACTGAAGGAAATTATTTTGTTTTGAATTTACGGGAGTAATTCATATAGGGCAAAAATCACGTGTTCACAGCTGCCCCTCTTTGCTCGGAAACACGAAGAGTTTTCGTGCAAAGATAAAGTGAGCGAATACGAGCGATTTTTGCCCGTTTGAATACTCCTTAGGAAGCATTTTTTGAAAGATTTGACCGCACCCTGCTTCTGAGGTTGCCTACATATCCTTGGCTATAAAGGAATCAGGTCAGTGTAGTTCAGGAATATTTGGTAGCTAGGACTACCATGAAGCTGTGGTTTCACTGTTGCTGCTGCTGCTGCTACTGCTAACTAAACCCCTTATTACACCATGCCAAAAAAAAACTAGACTAAAACTATGGTCTATGAATTACAAAACCTATCTATCTCTTCAAACTTGATCCTGCAGCTCTTGTTGCCATGCTGATTTGTATTCTCCCGGTGAAATACCTTTGTTGTCGACTTGAATTGTACTTTGATATGCTTTCCCTTTTTCCAGGTGGATGCCTGATTGCTGACTTGAATTGTATTCCCGTGCTCTCTAGGTGGGCTCCTGACTGCTGAATTTGGATTGTATTCCCGTGCTCTCCAGGTGGGCTCCTGACTGCTGAACTTGAAATGTATTCCCATGCTCTCCAGGCGGGCTCCTGATTGCTAAACATGAAATGTATTCCCATCCAGGTGGGCTCCTGACTGCGGAACTTGAAATGGATTCCCACGCTCTCCAGGCGGGCTCCTGACTGCTAAACTTGAAATGTATTCCCATGCTCTCCAGGCGGGCTCCTGACTGCTAAACTTGAAATGTATTCCCATGCTCTCTAGGCTGGCTCCTGATTGCTAAGGCTTGAACTACTTCTCCCTGTTCTCCAAGTGGGTACCTGATTTCAACAAAAATAGACAAAACAAAGAAAATTTTCTGCCCCAGTTTGGTAGCTGGGCACATATCTGAGTGTAAACTGAATCATTTTACCAAATATTACTAAGAATTTGAAAGCTAGGTCCTATTATCCAGGGGGTCCTGACAACTCTTAATTAAACGACAATTATAAATCTAAGTTATATCTTCTAAAGGTGTGATTTTCGCTAAATCCTGTTATCTAAGAGGGTCTTAAACTACTCCCCATTATCCAGGAGGGTCCTGACAATTCCTAATTAAACAACAATTTTAAATCTAAGTTATATCTTCTAAATGTATTATTTTCGCTACATCTTGTTATCTAACAGCAATCTTAAAGCTAGGTCCCATTATTCAGGAGGGTCCTGAAAACTCCTAATTGAATCCTATCCTAAACATGCAAACTTTGAAACCAACTTATATTCCTTGGGGTACATATATGCTAGATTTTGCTACTTATGATTGTTTCGATTTTTAAACTAGGTCCCATTTTTCAGGAGGGTCCTGACAACTCCTAACTGAATTCTATCTCCAGAATGAAAATTTTGAAACCAACTTATATTGTTTTTGGACTCACTACTCATGATTGTTTTGAATTTTAAACTAAGTCCCATTTTCCAGGAGGGTCCTGAGAGTTTACGATCATACCTGTTTGGTGCCTGCCTTTCCTTACGGAGGGTTTCTCCGAAACAAACGAAATTTTCTGCCCCTGTTTCAATCGAAGAAAAATCTCAGTTTAAAAATATGGTGGTTGGTTTGTGGCCTTGACTTTTGAGGGCGATTGCTCCTTCACTTCCCATGATAACTGGTTTCCACTCGAAGACACTAACCAGTTTCTCTGTCATCCGTATCACTGAAAATACCTTTTCTCCGTTCAGACCCAATATCCCCTATTTGTTGCATTGATCATGAACTGGCATCTACCCAACCTTTGCGTCTCACATGAATCCCAAAGCACGTCCATGCCCCCCACTCCATGTGTATGCTGTTCTTTCTTGACTTAAACCACTGCCTTGGCCTTGAGGTTTGTTGCTCCTTCACTTGCCATGATAACTGATTTCCATTCGAAGACCTTGCTTGTTCATTGACTAACCACTTCCTTTGTCATCCTTAACACAAAAAATACCTCGTCTCCGTTCAAACCCAATACCTTCTATCTGTTGCATTGCTCCTGAACTGACATTTACCAACTTTTGTGTCTCATATGAACCCCAAAGCACGACACTTGTCACCCCCATTGCGTATGCTGTTCTTTCTTGACTTAAACCACTGGTCCTGTCCTTGAGGTCTACGGCTCCCTCATTTGCCATGATAACTTTGATTTCTGCTTGGAAGGTCTTGCTTGTCACTGGTTTACCACCCTTTTGTCAATCTTATCACAGGAAATACCTTTTATCTGTTCACCCTAACCCTTCATCTGTTGGATTGGTCATGAATTGATATATACCAAGCCTTTGTATTTCACAAGGATCCCAAAGCATGTTGATTGTTACCAAACCAGTGCGCTTGTTGTTTTTCCTGACTCATGACACTTTGATGTGCTAGCCAGATCCCGTTTTGTGCAATTGGCAAGCCGGTGGCAGATTTTGAAGTCATTTCACTTGTTTTGACCAAACAGACTCAGGAAGAGGAAGTAAACAAGACAAAAGGAACAGAGTAGAGGACAATGGAAAGAGATGATTCCTAACAAGAAAACTACAAAGTAGAAACCTATCGGATGTGGACACCAACTCTAATGACCATGACATGCACCTGCGGCCTATTCTGTTAAGCAAATCTGATGTTCAGCTCTTGTTGTACCTTTTTTCTGTGAAACTGGGCTTCAATGCTCCGCTTATCCAATCTGATTCACAATCCTTATTCGACTTGTAGTGCCCGAAGGGTTTTCACCATCAAGCCTCTCTCATTTTGGTCTTTCTCTCAACTCACCGTCGCCTTATGGTGCCCGTGAAGGTTTTCACCAATAAGACTCTCTCATTTTTGATTTCTCTTAGCTTTCATCGCCTTGCGGTGCCCGTGAGGGTTTTCACCAATAAGACTCTCTTATTTTTCATTTTTCTTGTTTGGACCAGAGTGTTCCCCCTGATATGATTCACTTCTACTTGCTCGCCTTGGCATCTCTCGAAGACTGATCGGAAGGTCTTTCATTGGACCGTAATGTGGCTTTTGGATAGGGTTAGAAAGAAAGGGTATCAAAGGCTCAAAAAAATTCAAATGGGTTCAAAATTACAACTTTCGGAATCAGATTTCTTACAACAATCACAACTTCTGCCCCAGTTTCTTTGCTTGGGGACCTTTGGATTTTTATTTTGATGGGACCGAACCGTGAGGCTGCCTACGTATCCTTAAAAGAAATCAGGTCGAACGTAGTTCATGTCATAGGAATTACTTTGTATGTTGTGATTTTTCTTTTCTTTTTTCTTTCTCTTCTTTTCTTCTTTTTGTTTTTCTTTTTGTTGTTTTTCCTCTTTTTTTTTCTTTTCATTCTTTTCTTTCTCTTTTCTCTTTTTCCTTTACTTATCTTTTGCGCTTGCGTTTCTGAACTTTGCTACTGATTCCAAATGAGGGGTATGAAAGAAACTAAATAAGGCTCAAAGGGGTAACAAAGGATAAAGTGTTTAGATAGCAGAACAAAATGCCTTCGTCATTCCAATCTTCAAAACATGCCAAATACAAACAACACAACTAAACAAACCAAGGAAAACATTCGTAACATCTTTTGATTGTACCAGACCTGATAACCATATCCACACATTCGCCTTCTGTCAATTTTAAGTACCGTTGGATAACACTCTTCGTTACCACGAATGGCCCCTGCCAATTTGAGGCAAACCTGTCGTTAGCTTCAAACCAATGCAACATGATGCATTAATATAGGGTTTCTTTATGTTCTATCTGCCCCAGTTTCACACAATTCGGGCTTGAAGTGATCTCAAAACGCCCTTACTTATTTCCCTCAAACGTCCCTATCATCTTCAAAAATTATTTCATTGCTTCCTGACTAAACTACCTTTTAATGATTTGGCTGAGAATTATGCGTGCATGTCATGTCACTAGAATCAGCATGAAAAGAACTGTAAAAGGAGAAGAGAACTAAAAAAAAAATGACCAGAAATAGCAGAAAACAGAGAATTGCATTAAACAGACGGTGAAAGGGTTTGAACAGCAAAACAAGCAAAATAACCTGGGGCACAACCCTAAAACAAACCTAGATAACACTAAATGAGATACTACGACTAAAGGAACTAGACAATTAAAACGGATAGAAGGGTTTGAGTCACAAGACAACGTCCGGATTACAACCCTGAAATAACCCGGACAACAGAAATGGCAACAAACTAAGCCACCAAAGCTCCTCTTCGACTGACCAAGCAGTGGGGCGTCTTTCCAATTACCAAGCACGGTATCTTGGCCACTGAATTCTGCATCACCAATACTAGGAACTTCACAAGTCTTCATCACATTGTTCTTAACAAATTGCTTATGGGTTCCCTTTGCCTGCCCGTTCTTAAGATCAACCTCTGATAGCGCTGAAAGCTTGGTAGCACGTGGGCCTCCGAGGCTCCCAGAAGAATTCTCACATTCCTTTTTCAAAATAAATCACACCCACCATGTGCGTCTCATTGTGCACAGGCGATGGACTTTGGCTGGTGTCTGCTGCATCTGGATTTTGTACGGCAATGTCACCTGCATCAATAAGCTTCTGAATTGCTTTCTTCAGATTCCAACACTTCTCTATGTCATGCCCCGGGGCGTCTGAGCAATATGCGCACCTTTGAGAAAAATCAAACTTCTTTGAAAGAGGGTTTGGTATTTTTATCTGAATCAGCTTCAACATGTCCAATTGCTTCAACTTTTGGAACAAACTAGAATATGATTCTCCAATAGGGGTGAAAGCCTTTTCTTTTTTCAGCAACCTCTCGTTCTTAAATGCTTGATTGGGCCGGAAACCTGGTCCGGGGGATTTTCGGTATGCTCGTGGGGGTGGATAGGAATTTTATGGAGCTGGTTACTGGGAAAGTGATGTACGATTTTGGGAGTTCTGTGGAGAGAAGTGGAATTGGGGAGGATCATCTGGTGCACAAGGATGTCCCGGGGACGATGTCGAGGCTGGAAGTGTTGATCGGGAAAGCCCATCGGATCATCTTTTCGGTTTTTCTTTCTTCCACCCAAGCTTACTGGGATGTTCTAAATGTCTTTCGAACAACTCAGGATTTTGCCTGTCTTGATTCCCTCTTCTACTAGCTCCCCCATTTTCAACACATCATTGAAAGGCTTTCCGAAGGCCGGGATCAAATGACTGAAGTAGGTGGGCCCCTGGGCTTGTAGGAACAGCTCAACTATTTCTTTTTCACCAATCGGGATACTGGCTCGAGCAGCTTGCTCCCTCCATCTGAGCCCAAACTCTCTAAAGCTTTCCTCCGGCTTCTTTTCCATTCTGGATAGGGAGGAGCGGTCTGGGGTAACGCCTGATTTGTGTTGAAAGTATCGAACAAAATCTTGAGCCATATCACCCAATGTAGGCCACTTACCAACATCTTGATGAGTATGCCAGTCCAAAGCTGCCCCAGTCAGGCTCTTACTGAAATGTGCCATCAACGGGTCATCTTTCTCTCCAACGCTTCTCATTTCACTGCAATAGACCCTCAGGTGGGCTACCGGATCTCCACACCCATCATACACGTTAAATTTTGGCACTTTGAACCCCGCAGGCAGGCGAACGTCCGGGGACAGAGACAGTTCTTTGTAAGCCATGCTACCCTGGTCTCCCCTTCCTTGCTTGTTCTTCAAGGATTGTTCTATGCCTTTCAGCCTCTTGGGTATCCCATCTTTCCCTTCTCTTCCTGTGAACTTTTCATTTTCAACATGAGGCTCATCCCGCGGGCCCTGTTTGTATGAGTAGGGAACCTTGTGGGCAACCTCTGAGGGGTAATATTGGGCATCATGAGCTTTGAGTGAGTATTCGTTATTCGGAATAGTGGATATGACAGGAGGGCAATTTGGGGAGAGGTAATTGGAGGACGAGTGATGGAGCTACTAGAGTGGTTGGGAAAGCTGTGATAAGCGGGTTATCTGGAGAGTATGGAGGATCATTTGGCATTGTGTCCGGAGCTTGGGTAAGGGCGGCATCTAGGAAGCTAGGTGATGGCGGGGGTGGTGCCTTCCTAGTCATCCAAGCCTGATACATGTCCGCCATGTGTTGTCTCAACATCTTTACCTCTTCAACCAACCCATTGTACTGTTCCACCAACTGCTTTCGGGCCCCAATATCAACCAACTCAGTTCTGTTGTTATCTGCCATTGCTTTTTGACTTTATGTTGTGGAGAGGAGTTACTACTTCGGGAACCACAAACCAACCACCTTTCTGTACTGATATGTCAACAACAAACTTGTTAGTGATTAGAGCTTAACAGATAGGCAACCGCACATTAGAGAATGTAATGCACCTAAGCAGTTAACCATTTCTATCATGCATTTGATCGGTTGCTTGCGTCATCCCGGCTTTCCCTAATTTTCGATTGCAACTTCTTCTCTCTCTTTTCTTCTTCTTTTTTTCATTCTTTCTTTTGCCCTCTCTTTGTTTTTATTCTCTCATTTTTCTTATTTTGCCATTGTTTCCTCCTCACGGTTTCATATTTTCTCTCTTTTCCTTTTCTTTTTGCTCTTATTTTTCCTCTCTTTTTCTTCTTCTCCTTTTCTTTCTTTTGGTTATGGTCGAATCCTATGGAGATTGTCTACGTATCATGACCCCACGTGAATCACACCAAGCGTAGTTCTGGGGATAAAAATAAATAATAAAACATTTTGGGATTTTCAAATAAAACTAAAATGTTTTGATTACAACGACTCATCCTACCGAATTTTTACCATAAAAACCAACAGGCTCAAAAGGAAACTAACAGGAGAAAAATCAAGACTCATTTTTTACTAAAAAAGTTATCACTATTTTTCCAAAATTTTCATAAAAATATCCGGCTTTTCCAATACGGCCTTTCAGCGCCTCGAGGAAGAAGATTTTAAGGCTGTGTTCGCTAACCGACCAAAAAATTTAAAAATGACCAAAGGTGGCTGTTCTTGCAAAAACAGCCTTTCGGCGCCCTTTTAGGGGCATTCCGGCTATTTTTGACAAGAATGGCATCACCTTACTTATTTACCATAAAATTTTATTCTTTTTGGGCTAGTTTTGCAAAAGTGAAGTTGGACCCGATGAGGGTTGCCTACGTATCTCACGCCCTGTGAGAATCAAACTGGCGTAGTTTGTGCAAACAAAACCAACTATTTTTGAAAACAAAACCCTTTCCTTCTCTTTTTTTTTTCATTTTTCTCAAAAATTCGGCAGAGTTTCAGTACCATTTGGACATTGGTTTTTCTCTTTCAAAACAGGTGACTAACTCACTTAACCCTTACACTGCTATTTTCTTTTGTCCAATTTTCTCCCATCACTCAAAAGCCGGTCAGCATGCAAACCCGAAGCAAATAAATGCAACAAATAGCACGTAAAATGTGCATCAGGATGGTCTGTTATTTTGGGTACACCTGTCCTAGACGGACCCAACCCCTGTGTTGAGTCCCCTAAGTCAAATGCACGTGATGCAACAAATCGCTCCTACTAGGGATCCGGCATGAGGCTGAGTTATTCTAGGTTTAAAACCTGAGTTTATTGTTCTAGACCTGGTCTACCCGAGTGGACAACTCGAGCTGGGGGGGAGGGGGGCTGCGTACAGGTAACCAAAAGATCCTCCGGCTTTGCAACTTGTTCGAGCCTCGTCCTATTTGGGATATGACACTAACAGATAGAAGTCACGACCAGCATGCACTCCTCAGGAGGGAGAAGAGAAGGGTTTCGTAGCAGTTTATATACAGTTCAGATAATATCAAAGCGGTAAAAAGCAACATTTGCACGTTAGTCCCAAACATGTAATAAAATCAAATAATAAACAAAGCCAAATACAACAATTATCTAAGCTCGAATTCTGAACCCTGAACCAGAAATTTTGGGTTCTTGTCCCCAGCAGAGTCGCCAGAGCTGTCACACCTCCTTTTTTACCTACACCTCCGGAAAGGGGCGTATAAGGGAGTTTTTCCAATCAAAGGACAATCGAAACGAGATTTATTTATTTGAAGAATTCAGAGTCGCCACTTGGGATAATTTATGGTGTCCCAAGTCACCGGTTCAAATCCCGAATCGAGGAAAAGATTGACTCTGTATTACAGTCCGCGAATACAGAAATCTGGGTAAGGAATTCTGTTAACCCGGGAGAAGGTGTTAGGCATTCCCGAGTTCCGTGGTTCTAGCACGGTCGCTCAACTGTTATTATTGGCCTATTATCTGATTTTTAATACATGTTTAAACCTATGTGCATTTTTAACTTTAAACGCTTTATTTAATTATTTTTAAGAAAGATTGCAACGTCATTTAAAATATGTCTTAAACCACGTCACATAAATGTACCCGCGGTCCGCAACACATTTTATATAACATTTTTGAGATTTGGATTTGGGTCACATAAATGTGCACCCGAGTTTAGGAAGGTAAATTATTAAAATAATGCGCCTAAAGCAGCTACGCGTTTGCAATTTTGTGAGGGCCATGGAAAGTTGAACTAAATGGCACGCCTCGATTTCTAAGGATTTAAAAGAAATAATTAAATGAGGGCCACGCATTTGAGATTTTATTTGGCACGACGCACCTCAATTCTAATTTAAAGGCAATACTTAAAAAGGTATAATATGTGGGTCTATTCTAAATTAACGTTCAATTAACCCTTATTAGTTGTAAGCTCACGTTGGACAAAACTTTCCTCACTTAAGCTCAATCATTCAATTCGTTCATGTCAGCTAAGGAACATTTGTATTTGTAAGTAGATCAAATAGCCTTACTTCTCCTGATGCCTTCGTTTATGCCAATGATGGCTCACACACAAACAATACCAATAGCAGCAGGGTTCAAACATTAAATAAGAAGAGAAACTGAAGTATGGTCACACATGACAAAGAAGGATTGCGTTCCCATGGCAAACCAACAGAACAAACTCGAAACGTTTAACTTTCCAATACAAGAATCTTAAAGTTTACCATGACAAAGGATTTCCAACATGAGATTTCCTACGAACGTTATAACACGAGAAACCAAAGAAAAAGGGGGGGGGGGGCGACACTGTAATAGGGGACCTGCTCAGAATCATTGCTAGGAAAAAAAATGAATTCAGTTTCATAGGTACTGCCCTGAAATTTGCAAATTCAACAAGGAAAACTTGCTTCTCATCAAAAACACATGCCAAAATTCACATCAGATGTCCAAAGCCTTTGTAGCATCGAAATAACACGCCACAGAAGTTTTTACTTTGGAAGAAGGGTATTCAACTCATTTAATCAAGCAAACTTCAATCCTTTAAGAACTAAAAGAACAAGCTGATTGAATAGACTAAAGGATTCCTATAATATACCAAAGGGTCTAAATCAGTGAAAAATGCACTTTCACTCAAGTACACAGCTCCATCTTACCAAAGAGCCTTAGAGAAATTAAACAGGTCCTCAAGACACCCTCTCGACATTAGATGACCAAAACAGGGGGGGGGGGCAATGAGGCCAGCTTTCATGCTCAAACAACACGGGAGAAGCGTAGATAGACACAGTTAACACAAGAGCTCACTGGGCTGAATGTCAAACTGATTAATTCAAAATCAAAAAAGACTTAATTACTACAACTCTTGCTATCCAAGCATGTTCAAACAAGATCAGCATAATGATCCAGCAAGAGGATCTGATTTAGGCAAAATACATCTCGAACCCAGAAAGGCTAACGGCATTTCAGACGTCATTTAGAGTGAGCTCGAACATGAATCGACATTCAAGCCGTGGAAAACAAGAACAGACCTACGACTATGAAGTAACAGGACATACTTTTAGGTGAACCATACAATCACAGCATATATTCGTTTGAACAAAAATAAATATTCATTTGAACTCAGAAACGGAAAGCTATGACAAAGATAGATTCATTAACCACTGAAACTCCATAGATGCAAAGTATTCAAGGTTGTAACATCCTTAATACACTCGATACAAAAGATGAAATTTCATACATTCTGAGTAACACACCAAAAGGAGAAAAAATTGAATCTGGTTTTTGAAGAATGAAAGCAACACAGAACCAACGAGGACAGCTACAACTCAGTGAACAGCAACAGAATCACACTTTCGACGAATTTCATTGTTCATCCAGAAACCAGAATCGAAGTAATAGAACTCTACTATTTCAAAATGCTAAATAAAACTGACATCAAATGAAATCATGGAACCTCCATAATATTTTTGTTCTATTCTGATATCAAAAAAAGAAAAGAAAACGAGCAATGGAAAGGAAGAAGAAGAACTTTTCAACACTGATTTTCCTTTCAGTTTTCTTTTTGAAGAAATCTCTCCAAAATCCTCTCTTAACAAAATCTCCGAATAATTACCAAAATATTCTCTCCAAAACTGAAAAATACCCCAGAATTCTCTCTCAAAGAAAAATCCTCACCTTATATAGCCCCTCATATATTCTCGAAACCTCTGCCTTCCTTCCCAAGAAATCTCTCCAAAAAATCTTTTCCGAAATCTGAATTTTTACCCTCCTTATGATGAAAAACGGACAAATGGAGGGAGTGGATCAAGTCCAACCCAATCCAACGCTCCCCATTTTTCCCTCTATTCATCTGAAAGGTTAAAAATCGAAATAAATCAAGGAAATGGCATGTGAGGGAGAGGAATTTTGTCAGAGACGGTTAGAATCTTGATGACGTGGTGAGATAAGGTGCATGTGAGTGATTTTGGCTCACTCGCCTGAGATTTGGCAAGTTTGGGACGCGGCTGAGATGAAAAAGAAGATGAACAGTGCGTTTGAGTTAGGGATTTAGGATTTTGGATCTTTGTATGTATCAGTGTATGTTTGTGGAGATGGGTCGGGTTTAGGGGGGTAGCCGGGCGGGTTTGTTGGGGAATTAGGGCTGGGTTTGGAGGATTAAAATTAAGAAGGCCCAAAAAGACTTCTTGTACACTTCCCTTTCTTTTCTTCTTTTCAAATTAATTCGTTTTAATTTCCAACTTTTTTAATTCCTCTTTTTTTCAAAATTAAACTAAAAATATAAATTAATTCATAGAACCTAATTAACCTAGAAAAACACTAATTAAACCTAACTGATAATTATCACACTTAATTAAAAACAAATCAACATGATTTTCGGAATGGGGGGGGGGGGGGAACAGATTGACGGGGTCACATTTTTTCGGCATAAAAGACGAAGGCATCAGTGACCCACATCAAGAGACTCCGGCAAGTCGCTGAAGATGACATTACTTTTATGAAGGAAGATGTGGGTGGGCTGCTGCTACCACATAAAGACGCCCTGGTAATCTCTCTAAATTTCTTAGATTTTAAAATTAAACGTGTTCTGGTGGATCCAGGAAGTTCAGCCAATATTATCCAATGGAGAGTATTGGAGCAATCCAAGCTATGTGGAAGTATCATTCCGGCCACAAAACTCCTCGTCGGGTTTAATCTGGCAAGCGTGACTACCTGGGAAAGAGATCTTGCTGATTACGAATGCCGAGGGGGTGATAAAGAGGACCCTTTTCGAGGTAGTGGACAACGATACGAGTTACAATATAATCCTGGGGAGACCATGGTTGCACGAAATGAAGGTTGTGCCATCAACTTTCACGCATGGAACAAATCAGCAATTTGTAAGCTTCTTTGGGTAGTGATCACAAGATAAGAGTCTCTTTTGGTACTCTGGATTCATGGATTCTATATAAAAAAACATGGACCTAGTCACTATACTAACACCTAAACAAGCGTGATGGCTTGTGAGGAAAATTTTCGATGCCAGGAACTGGTATAAGGACAAGAACCTTATATTGGAACTGCAACAATGTGCTACACAGGAAGGTTTCAGCATCAAGAAAGCATATCTATATCTATGTCCATAGTACCAAAAGGTCCCTCGGAAACACATTACTATAGGAACACAGTTGATACCAAGACATCAGTTCATACTATGGTTTGCAGTTCGACAATGATTGGCTACCATTGATCGACTGGAAAGATGGGAGGTTCATGTTCCTAAGGAATGTGTTTTATGTAACTCAAGTGAGGATGAAGCCTTTGCACATCTATTCTTTGGATTTATAGTCAAGACATATATGGGCTATGTTGATGCGATGGATAGGAGAACCTAGACAGATAAATACATGGAATAAAACTAAATTGGATGGCTAAAAGGATTATCAGCTTGAGTAAGACAAGAAATTGTAAGATGGTTGTTTGCTGCTACTGTTTATCATGTCTAGCATGAACGAAATAGCCAAAGGTCCCAACAGGAAAAGAAAGAGAGTGCGTATAAGGTAAGAGAAATTGTCCTCCAAATGCATACTAGAGATATCACAAATGGCGAAAAGTTTTAGAGAGTTTGAATTGTTTTCCTATATAAAAGTAGCAGTTTCTTTAGCTTCTTTGTATAGTTTGAGATGCTACTTAGATAGGTATTGACTACAGAGGACTAGTCCTAGAGTCCAAAAGGATAAGTAGATGTAAAAATACAACTTTCTTGAATGAAAAGAACAGTAAATAGGGAATGAGGAAGGGCACTTTAAGGTATGCGAACCCCAACAGATCTACCTCGAATCTCCAATTGCCAACTCGAGCTGATACGCCTCACGGATAGCTGGGACCAGTACCAAAATCTACACAAGAAGTGTAGAGTGTAGTATGAGTGCAACCAACCTAATGTACTCCGTAAGTTTCTATCCTAATGTCACTCCCCAAAAATCGAGGAGCGCGACCGGCGCTCAACCGAGTAAACCCGACTGAGCAAGCCTGTTAGGTTTCATTTTACCCAAACTAATTCATGAATAAGGAGGAGATGAATTGCATTAATCATACTTTGTACATATATCATTAACGACTTCCAGTTCATTTCCATTAGCAACTTCATTCATAATTTCCAAAAATATTACAAGTTTTATACATCTTTGCCAAATATCAATATTTCTATTTTAATTCCAATACCTGACACTACCCACAACCTGTCTACGGAGCCTCTAAATACAACTGAAGAGTAATATGAAAATGTCAGAAACAAGGCTCCGGCTATACCTCAAAATACAAAGTACATGATAAACAATGGTACAGGACCTCGAAATGAAGTGGGGCTCACCAAGTCGGCTGAAAGGAAGATGCGTCACTAGCTGCGTCCAACACTGCCTGCTATGGAACTACCTACATCCATTTAAAGATGTAGCGCCCCCAGCAAAAGGGACGTTAGTGCCGTCAAATAGCACTAGTATGTATAACTAAACACCATCTCAATAGAAAGAACTATCATAAAAGAACAAAGAAATCTTGAACACCATTTCAAGAGAAAGAACTATCATACAAGAACAAAGAAATCATAAGTATTCAACCAAGGCTTTAAACAATCACTGCATCATCAAATAAAAGGAATCACATAGCTTTCACATAATTTCCATAGCTTCAGTTTGGGGCATTTAATACTATTCATCATCATTCACAATACCACCACTTCCTTGAGCAGAGTCCGATCACGGCCCGATCGGCTAAGCCGTCTTCCAAGACGTTACCCTTATTTCATTCTCACTTTCCAGTTTCAATTATCAATACATTACCACCATGTGTGTATAACATGGCGTTCGATCACGGCCCGATTGGCTAAGCCGTCTTACAAGACGTTACCCTTATTTCATTCTCACTTTCCAGTTTCAATTATCAATACATTACCACCATGTGTGTATAACATGGCCTCCGATCACGGCCCGATCGGCTAAGCCGTCTTACAAGACGTTACCTCAATCACAATTTCATTTCAATCTTTACTTCACATATATCAATTCATAGGCACTTAGGGACACAATTATCTCATCATACTTGGCATTAGGCCACATTTCATAACTCACATTCCACATCACTTTAACTTTCAACATCAAACTTGCAATTTAAGATAATGGGCATACACAAGAGCAATTCAAGTTATAAGCATAGAGAGGAATTCTCATGATTCGGGATAATAATCACAATTTAAACTTGACTTGAAATCTAGGCAATTTAGCATATACTTCACATTCTTCACATATCGCCAATTTACCAAGAATAGCACATTGAACACATTGAGACACAACTTTCACATATATTCTTGAAATACCAAATCCTTTGAAATAACAAATACTGCATAAATAAAATTTCGGACTTACAACATATGCTGGGAAACCATGGGAGCTCGATTTCTAAGAAGAGGGGGTTTTAGCCATACATACCTTGTTTAAGCTTTCCTTAAGTTACTACAACGTTCCGGAAATTCTAGCAATCCCAATCTACTTTGAGACATAACAAAATTGAACACAAATTAGGAAGGTATTCATGGTTTCAGCTCATTTGAGCATTTTATCAAATACTAGTTGTGCATCTTGATTTCAAATCTCTTTTACAAGATTTCCTTCATTCCCCAACCCAATCTTTACTTATTTATGTTCAACAATATTTCCACAAACCTAATTTGTAAATGCATGTATACATAATACTTTTACACCCAAGAATCATACCTTAATAATCCCATCTTATACCAAAAACTCGAAATTAAAGTCTAGTATATAGAACCTTACCTCTTAGATGAAGATCTTGTGATTGGTTTCCTTTATTCTTGAAGATTGATGGAAGATTGAATGGTTAGAATGTTAGGCTCCCTCCTTCTCTCTCTAAAATTCTCTTAACTCTCTCTAAAATTATCAGAATATCGCCCCAAATAAAACCCCAAAGCCTATATATTAAAATGGGGTCGGGTCATGAAAATAGGAAGATTAACCCTCCGAATTCGGGTCTGCGGTCCCATAATGGACCGCAGAATGGGTATGCTGGCCGTAGACGCGTCGCAAAACCCGGTGCCCAAAACTGGGCTACACTGGTCCAGTTTGCGACTAGATTTGCGATCGCAGATCAATTATACGGACCACATAGTGGTTTTGCGATCGCAGATCTGACATAGGATCGCATTTTTCTAGCCTTTAGTAATTGGATCATAACTTTGTGTAGGAATGTCCAAATGACGAACGGTTTGAAGCGTTGAAAACTAGACTCGAAGACCTTTCATATGATAGGTTGTTCATCACATAAAACCTTATACATACTTAGATATGCTCGTTCAAAGTGTGGACTTGTGCAAACTCATTTGGGATTTTAGCCCATGAAGAAATTTTCTACCTTGACTTAGACTTAGGCCTCCCATTAGACCCCACATTACTTATTATATGACTTATACACTTATTTACCAAATACAATTTATGCCCATCATGTTAATAGCACATAAAACATTATAATTAACCTACATGGAACCATGAAATCCTAATTTACTTAGAGAAATTTTCCGGGGCCTTACATTCTCCCCCGCTTAGGATCATTCGTCCTCTAATGAGGAGTAGAGTCCACCCCAAACACCTAACATAACATATCTCTTTTCTAGCCTACCTCAAGTCCCTAAATTTTTACTAACTCCCAAATTTTTCAGAAATTTCGGCAGATTCTCCTTTGTAACTAGGACTATCCACTCGCCAGAGAACCACCAAAACCATCCTCAAAATACATCCACAACTCGATAAAGCACCACAATGTATATATCAATAACACGAACTTCAGCATTACAAGCACTACATTATCACGATGATACCTGGACATGGACTGCACATTTTTAAATCATAACACCTAGATGGTACCTTTCAAATCAAAACCAACTGCTATACAATGAAGAAAAACTATTTTATTTCCACAACACTCTCGGCCTTCATTGTGGCCTATTATACCTACAAAATTCGCCAGAACACATTCACGGAAGCAATCACGACCCCCAAACTTACCTGACAAGGATGACAAGTAGACACTCTTCATAGGCCAACTATCCATTACCTCCACCTTCAGTAATTTCCACCGAAATGATGCACAAGGGATTTCCAACTACATTCTCAGACATAGACATATGAAAACACAGAATACATGGAGAACAACGATGGGGAAACATCATACTCATAGTGCAGCCTAATGTGAACTACACTCATTCCACCTTCATTATCAATTCACATAACATCTTTAGAGGGAAAATATTGAGAATAACCCATTCACATTCCTAAACTCTAAATCTCTACGCGAACACCCACGCTAAACTTTTGATGACCTTCAACAATTACTCTAAGATGTGCTATCATAAACTGACCATAAAATTACCTATCGAATATATGTGATCACACTGTGAAGCTTCCTCTTTGACTTGTTTGAACCTTCAATACCCAATGGATTTAATACAATGTGGAACAATAGAGTTCAAGATCAGGCTGGAACTATTTAGGAATCCATTAATGTGCTGAGCAGAGTATTTCATGAGGTTATATGCTAATAGACACGAAGATTACTACTAACAATACTGACATGGTTAATCATTGTGACGACATCAATTATTAGACAAATGAAGTGTATGGGTAACTAATACATTGGCAATAGGAATCATTAAGGAGGAATATTCAAGTTCGTGACCCAGTCGTCTCCTGGAGTGTAGGGAAAGTCAGTTTATCAAGAATGAGAATACTCTAGCACCTTGAATGCGATGTGGGTTTCAAAATACATAAAGTTGAATTACACTCCTAACGTTAACTGACACAAGAAATCTATGCCACAAGCCTATGAGGATGAAAAGAAGTTGAACACCTATGAGATTGTCATATTGCAAACAACCTAACCTTTCCTGATAATTGACTCTATATGAGAGAACCATAGATACAACAACTGGTCTTTCAAATCAATATGCTCATGATATCTGCAAAAAATCTGAAGGCATCTAAGCTCAACCTTTCACGAGTGAAACCACATAGCTAGGAACTCCTACCATATGGGTGAGATCATGTATTGGTTAGAGGGGTTCTAATGGTTGACGTAACGCTCCGGGAAGAAGGACAATTAAAACTCCTATCCTCCTTAAGGAGGTGGAATGCCAGGGGTAGCAAAATTTCCTGCACATGACAATGACGTTGTCAATAATCCTAGAAGCCGATTGAGCAGAAGGCCATGTAACCCATCCAATCCAACCCATTTAAAACTTTTGAAAAGGGGACGCACTTTGGTTTGAAATCATGGCAATATAAGTTTGAACTTAGGGGAAGTCATTACTTTTGGAACCCATGAGACAAGCCCACGTAGCCCTAGAAAATTGTTAACAATGGTGAGAAAGTACTTAAAACCATTACGAGTTGGTATAAAACAAGGCCCCAAAGTGCCCACATGGATAAGTTTGAAAGAAGAGACGTCTTAATGCATTTATCGGGGAAAAGTAACCTAGGTTATCTAGTCACAGGGACAAGCAGAGCAGATAAATGAAAAGAAATTGAGAGAGCCTATGGAAGTAACCTTTACATTATAACCACTAGGAAGGTTGGTAATATAAAGGGATTATGAGAAGCTAAATTTCTGAAAGAAGATCTCTGTATTTAGTCACGTGATGTATAGTTCCAGAATTCAAAAATTCAATTATGTTTAGCAACTCTACTTCATAATGAAGCACTACAACACACTTCTACAAAACTAGCTATTACAAGCCCCATTGGGAGATGCTATAAGACTTGACTGAGAGAAAGGCTTTGACATATGAATGTGTTACTAGGTGTATTGCTCCTTGGTCAACCCAAAACCAAAAGGCCAGAGTTAGACTGATAAGCAGATCGTTGGACTAGCACATGTGTAGTAACCCATTATCGAAAGGAATCATTCAATCTCAGCAATTGCGGCATGCTATCAACCCTTGATGAACTTGAAGTGAGGTGGGAACCCAAATAATCATGGAAGGTTTGTAGATGTTCATAATGAGTTCTCCATGGATTTTGACTTGAGAAGTACCCAGATGCTAATGAAAGGCAAAAAACAGGAAAAACAGACGTTGTGCTACGATAACCCCCAAAGGTGCGCTTGGTCTTGACGGAGAGCCTAGTAAGGGTCCTTACGAGAAAGAAAGTGTTACAATGACACATAGAAGGATATCTTCTCTCATGGTTATCGAACAAGTGTGGGGAAACTAGCACAATGAATTCACTAACTAAGGAACACAATTATCACATGTTGTGGAGGTGTAAAGAGAAAATAAACATTTGTTATGAGCTGGACATGCTTCTGCTATATTAACTCCCAACTGCAATACACGACCACGCCACGGGCAACCACGATACTAGGAACAAAGTGAGCTACTTACTGCGGGATGTCCCAAGTGGACACGAAAGTTATACTAAGATGGCGTCACAAGATCTTCCTATGACGGGGATGTGAGGATCTCAATTTTTAGAGAGACTTTATGCACACGGTGACCATTTCGATTAACATGCACTCATGTGATAGGTGTTAAGGTATGCTCTTATGTTACTAGACATTGAGAAGCTTTCATGATGATACTCGCAAGAGAGTAGAGTGATTGTTCAAACCATATAAGCCATATACACAAGTGAGTAAAAGAGTGACTCGAGAAGGATCGCAGCACTGGGATGTTTTACATGGAATCTTGACACCACATAGGTAAACTTTACGATGGTGCATGCACAGGAACAAATGAGCAGACGTTGTCCATAAAAAAAGATTTTGTAACAAATTCATCGGATGTAGTCCCCTGTTGAGAATTTAGGAAAGAAAGTGTGAAGTATTAATCTTAGAGTTATAACTCGATTCAAGGGCGTATTTATAGAACTTAATTCCACAAGAGGATGTAAATAAGAGAATTTATGATAGAGTGGATTCACGAACAATACGTCTCCTTCAAGGAGTAGGTACACACAAGTTTTTGTGACTCACCTCTTATTAAGACCATGTTTATGAGGACCCTTCAATAAGGATGTAGACATGCAATGAGTAAAATTTTTGTGTTGTTCATAATGATGTACTAGGGAGTGACTTACTTGGTGACTTTAGGTTGATAGGGCAATAACTTAATCGATGCCCCTCGACTCCACATCCCTAATGCACGTTGGTAACATACAAATATACTACATTACCTGGTGGTGCAGTGACATTAATAGGAACAAGGGTACTCCCCTTAGCAACAAGTTCTACTAATCCCTCCATGGCTTGATACATTCTCATAACAAATGCTTGGGCAATCTCCCTCAGATTCAATGGTGGGGTCATTCCCTCCTTAATGCTTCAAACTCGTGGATTATGGTATCGAGGTTATTCATCTGGAGAATAAGATATAACGAGGAAATTAGCTCCCTATCTTGGGCTCTACTGCACGATCTGGAGTATCAAAGAAGGCTGAAATTCCTAAATGTCCAAATAGCCTCAACCTTATAGATATGGTCGACTGCACACCGATAAGAAGGACTCTAGACACGGCTCCAAGACATCCTAGGACACTTTAAAACCTTAGGCTCTGATACCAAGTTTCTCACGCCCCAAAAACCGAGGAGCGCGACCGGCGCTCAACCGAGTAAACCCGACTGAGCAAGCCTGATAGATTTCATTCTACCCAAACTAATTCATGAATAAGGAGGAGATGGATTCCATTAATCATACTTTGTACATATATCATTAACGACTTCCATTTCATTTCCATTAGCAACTTCATTCATAATTTCCAAAAATATTACAATTTTTATACATCTTTTCCAAATATCAATATTTTTATTTTAATTCCAATACCTGACACTACCCACAACCTGTCTACGGAGCCTCTAAATACAACTGAAGAGTAATATGGAAATGCCGGCAACAAAGACTCCGGCTATACCTCAAAATACAAAGTACATGATAAACAATGGTACAGGACCCCGAAATGAAGTGGGGCTCACCAAGTCGGCTGAAAGGAAGATGCGTCACTAGCTGCGTTCAACACTACCTGCTATGGAACCACCTACATCCATTTAAAGTTGTAGCGCCCCCGGCAAAAGGGATGTTAGTGCCGTCGAATAGCACTAGTATGTATAAAAAACACCATCTCAATAGAAAGAACTATCATAAAAGAACAAAGAAATCTGAAACACCATTTCAAGAGAAAGAACTATCATACAAGAACAAAGAAATCATAAGTATTCAACCAAAGCTTTAAACAATCACTGCATCATCAAATAAAAGGAATCACATAGCTTTCACATAATTTCCATAGCTTTAGTTTGGAGCATTTAATACTATTCATCATCATTCACAATACCACCGCTTCCTTGAGCGGAGTACGATCACGGCCCGATCGGCTAAGCCGTCTTCCAAGACATTACCCTTATTTCATTCTCACTTTCAAGTTTCAATTATCAATACATTACCACCATGTGTGTATAACATGGCGTCCGATCATGGCCCGATCGGCTAAGCCGTCTTCCAAGACGTTACCCTTATTTCATTCTCACTTTCCAGTTTCAATTATTAATACATTACCACCATGTGTGTATAACATGGCGTCCGATCACGGCCCGATCGGCTAAGCCATCTTAGAAGACGTTACCTCAATCACTATTTCATTTCAATCTTTACTTCACATATATCAATTCATAGGCACTTAGGGACACAATTATCTCATCATACTTGGCATTAGGCCACATTTCATAACTCATATTTCACATCACTTTCACTTTCAACATCAAAATTGCAATATAAGATAATGGGAATACACAAGAGCAATTCAAGTTATAAGCATATAGAGGAATTCTCATGATTCGGCATAATAATCACAATTTAAACTTGACTTGAAAACTAGGCAATTTAGCATATACTTCACATTCTTCACATATCGCCAATTTACCAAGAATAGCACATTGAACACATTGAGACACACCTTTCACATATATTCTTGCAATACCAAATCCTTTGAAATAACAAATACTACATAAATCAAATTTCGGACTTACAACATATGCTGGGACACCATGGGAGCTCGATTTCTAAGAAGATGTGGTTTTAGCCATACATACCTTGTTTAAGCTTTCCTTAAGTTACTACAACGTTCCGAAAATTCTAGAAATCCCAATCTACTTTGAGACATAACAAAATTGAACACAAATTAGGAAGGTATTCATGGTTTCAGCTCATTTGAGCATTTTATCAAATACTAGTTGTGCATCTTGATTTCAAATCTCTTTTACAAGATTTCCTTCATTCCCCAACCCAATCTTTACTTATTTATGTTCAACAATCTTCCCACAAACCTAATTTGTAAATGCATGTATACATAATACTTTTACACCCAAGAATCATACCTTAATAATCCCATCTTATGCCCAAAACTCGAAATTAAAGTCTAGTATATAGAACCTTACCTCTTAGATGAAGATCTTGTGACTGGTTTCCTTGATTTTTGAAGATTGATGGAAGATTGAATGGTTAGAATGTTAGGCTCCCTCCTTCTCTCTCTAAAATTCTCTTAACTCTCTCTAAAACTATCAGAATATTGCCCCAAATGAAACCCCAAAGCCTATATATTAAAATGAGGTCGGGTCATGAAAATAGGAAGATTAACCCTCCGAATTCGGGTCTGCGGTCGCATAATGGACCGCAGAATGGGTATGCTGGCCGCAGACGTGTCGCATAACCCGGTGCCCAAAACTGGGCTACACTGGTCCAGTTTGCGACCAGATTTGCGATCGCAGATCAATTATGCGGACCGCATAGTGGTTTTGCGATCGCAGATCTGACACAGGATCGCATTTTTCCAGCCTTTGGTAATTTGATCATAACTTTGTATAGGAATGTCCAAATGAAGAACGGTTTGAAGCGTTGGAAACCAGACTCAAAGACCTTTTATATGATAGGTTGTTCATCACATAAAACCTTATACATAATTAGATATGCTCGTTAAAAGTGTGAACTTGTGCAAACTCATTTGGGATTTTAGCCCATGAAGAAATTTTCTAACTTGACTTAGACTTAGGCCTCCCATTAGACCCCACATTACTTATTATATGACTTATTCACTTATTTACCAAATGCAATTGATGCCCATCATGTTAATAGCACATAAAACATTATAATTAGCCTACATAGCACCACGAAATCCTAATTTACTTAGAGAAATATTCCGGGGCCTTACACCTAACATCGGCGAGGTAGTGACGAGGCTATGATTAGACACCCACGGACAGAAATATATGAGCAACATAACAACAAATAAAGAGTTAACAAGTACTATTGGGGGGGGGGGGGGGGACATGCGAAAGGGGTACAAGATACGGTAACTACAACATGAGATGATAACAAGAATCAATCAATAAACCTTCCATCAACATAATGAAATAAACATAATGAATAAAGTTGCACGGCATCACCCTTCGTGGTTTTGCTCTCAACCTCACCGTGAAACATCAATAATAGCACGTCATCACCCTTCGTACCTTTACTCTCAATCTCGCCATAAAATGATAAATACGGCACGACAACACCCTTCATGCTCTTACATTCAATTTCATCATGAAAAAATAGATACAATAAAACATCATCCTTCATGCATTAACTCTCATATATGGCACGACATCACCCTTGGTGCATTAACTCTCAAATATGGCACGACATCACCTCGTGTATTAACTCTCAAAGACGGCACAGGATCACCCTTCGTGCATTAATGCTTTCCATTACCATGTAACAATGAACATATAACAACAGGGAGATAGAATAAGCAAGATCAAGTCTTATTGCAACAATGGTTCCACAACACCACTCTCCACTTCAGAAACAATACTGAATTATCATAGATAGCCCATAAATGTGGAAAGAATGATCAATTTAGTAATTAACTAGTCTAAGTATGGACATCATGATCAAAGAAAGAAATAAATGACAAGAAACAAGTCCCACACGTATGCTTTAACCCAACAACAATGCATAAGTACTTGTCACATCTCATATACGTTGTACCCAACATTTAAACATGTAGCAAATAGACAAACAAGTCGTAGTCCCTCAAGTCAAAGTTAAACCACGACACTTACCTCGCTCCAAAGATTAACTCAAAGCTGAACCATGGCTTTGCTTTTTCAAACAAGCCTCCGAACCAACTAAATCTAGAAAATTATCGACCAAACGATTCAAAATAAGCCTTAGGAACTACCCATGAATGAAAAAAGTTCAATTTAGGTGATTATTGAAAAAGTCAACAAAAGTCAACTCACTGGCCCACGTGATCCAAACCCAAATTTCGGACCAAAACACGATTACCCATTCACCCCTGAGCCTGGTTATGTAATTTATTTCAAAATTCGACCTCAATTTGAGGTCTAAATAAATTTTTTACAAAAATCACTAATTCTTCCCAAACCCCCCAATTTCAACCATGAAAATCCTAGATTTTAGGTTGAAATCTTGTGAATAGTAATACAAGATTGAAAGAAAATAGGTTAGAATCACTTAGCAATGAATTGGGGAAGAAGGGCTCTTGGGAAAATCGTCTCTAGGGTTCTCTAGGTTTGAAATTTTGAAAGAATGAAAGAAATCCCGTCTAACTCAACTTTTACCCAATTGCAGATGTCACAATTGCGATAACTTGTTCGCAATTGCGAACACCGCAATTGCGAGAAAGAGGTCGCTTTGCGAACTCCTCTTAGAATCCCAGTAATCGCATTTGCAATAAAATGGTTGCAAATGAGAACCCTGATGCCCTCGCAAATGTGGACCTTTCTTCGCAAATGCAAAGATCATCAGAAAAGGTGCTGAGTCGCAAATGCGACTCTGCCTTCGCAATAGCGAAATGTCAAGTTTGCAATTGCGAAACTTCACCTCACAAATGCGAGGACCCCCAGCCATCCCCAGGCTCACAAATGCGTTGGTTTCTTTAAATGCGAGTGCGAGATCTGTAGTAGATACCAGAAATAGCTATGAATTCTATGTCCAAACCACTCCGTGGCCTATCCGAAACTTACTCGAGCCCTCGAGGCTCCAAACCAAACATCCACATAAGTTCAAAAATATCATACAAACTTGCTCGCGCGATCAAATTGCCAAAATAACACCTAGAACTATGAATCAAACACCGAATCAAATAAAATTTTCAAGAGAACATTAGAACTTATATTTTAACCACCGGATGTCCGAAGCACGTCAAACCAAACCCGTTTCTCACCAAATTTGAGAGACAAGTCATATATATAGTAATGAACCTAGACCAAGTTCCAGAACCAAAATACGGACCCTGAATCAACAAAGTCAAACATTGGTCAAACCTTTACATTCATTAAGCCTTTAAACTTCAAAATTTTGACAAAAAGCGATAAATCGAGCTAGAGACCTCCGAATTTGATTCCGAACATACGCCCAGGTTCCAAATCAGGATACGGACCCACCAGGGCTGTCAAAACACAGATCTTCATATATTTTCTCAAAATATTGATCGAAGTCAACTCAAATAGATTTTTAAGGCAAAATTTTATATTTTATCATTTTTTAACATAAAAGCCTTCCGAAAAAACACCCGGACTGTGCATATAAATCGAGGAAAAATAATTCTAGTTGGACAGATGACATAGTAGTAGTTTCAAAGAAGAAGAATAAATTTGCATGTGCGTAGACTACAAGGTGTGCACAAAAGACTCGTTCCTGTTGCCAAATATTGATCAAATGATTGATGCAACGGCGGGGCACGAGTTAATGAGTTTACTCAATGCTTACTCCAGGTACAACCAAAAAAAAATAATCTCGGAGGATCGGGAAAATACTCTGTTCATCATGAAATTTCGGCACATATTATTACAATGTGATGCTCTTTGGGCTAAAGAACGCATAAGCCACTTATCAACGTCTCATGAACAAAATGTTTGAAAAGCAAATAGGGAAAACCATAGAAGTTTACATAGATGATATGTTTGTTAAGTCTTTGAACGCATGTGGTCATCTCAAACACTTGCAAGAAACTTTTGACATCTTAAGAAAGCATAACACGAAGCTTAACTTTGAGAAATGTGCGTTCGGGGTCAACTCCGGTAAACTCCTAGGATTCTTGGGTTAACAAAGGGTGATCGAGGTCAAACCCGATAAAATCAAAGCTATCTAAGACATCCCCGACCAGCTATCAAGTGTAAATGAGGTTCAAAGGCTAACGGGGAGACTGGCCGCTTTGAGCAGATTCATTTCCAGGTCTTTAGAGAAATGCCATGATTTTTTTTCGTTGCTCAAAAAGAAAAACAACTTCGAATGGACCCTGGAATGCTAACATGCTTTGAGGGATTTGAAAAGGTATTTGTCAAGTCCTCCATTACTATCGTAACCGGAGGAAGGTGAACAATTATTGATCTACTTAGTAGTCTCGGAGGTAGCGGTAAGTGCCTTTTTAGTCTGTGAGGATGAAGGTACGCAATCTCCTATTTATTTCATTAGTAAAATTTTAACGGGAGCAGAAACTCGCATGGGGAGACTACTTTTTCTCTTGTGTATGGGGCAGAAGCCTTGATTCCCGTGGAAGTGGGAAAACCTACCCTGAGATATTTCCGGACGGATGAAGAAACAAACAATGAAGCAATGTTGGTCAATCTGGAGCTGCTCGATGAATACAGAGACTTGGCGCATATAAGGATGGCAGCCGAAAAGCAGAGAATTGAAAGATATTACAATCGACGAGCCAACCTCCGCTACTTCAAAATAGGAGTATTGTTATTAAGGAAAGTGATTCAGAACACCCGGGAGCTCAATGTAGGGAAGCTAAGTCCAACATAGAAAGGCCCCTAGAGGGTTTGGGTTGTCACCGAGAAAGAATCATATGAGTTAGAGAATCAAGATGGAGAAAAGTTGCCAAGCAACTAGAATGTGGCACAACTCATGAGATATCATTGCTGATGAACATCACCTGTATTGAAAGTATGTGTTGCACTCTTTTTCCCTTCGTCTAGTTTTCATCCCAATTTGGTTTTTCTTGCAAGATTTTTAACGAGGAAGCAACGGAAAACATATTACGAAGGAAGCTTCATCAAAAACAATAAGACCTTTAAATGACAAGGTACACAAGCAAATAACCACTATGGAGCAGTTAGTTAGTCTTTTGCTCGATAACAATGTTCCTACTGGGAAGTTAAGTTTGCTATCGAACAGAGATTACCGCTCACAAGTGCAAGTGGCTGGGGAGTTGTTAGATATTCTTTGGCTTGATAGCATAAATTCCTAAGGGGAAGCAAAGTTTATTACCGAACTAAACATTATCTAGCAATTCACTTGTGTAATCCTCGAAGGTGTGAAACTTCCAACGTTCAAATTCACATTCGAACACTGGAGAGGGGGGAATGATATGAGGATACGACAAAATGACTGTCGCTTCAACCGGAAACATAGTTTTATCATTGGGACTGGGGACTGCGCGGCCAGCCCAATAAAAACAAGCCCCGTTGAAACAAAAACGACTGCCGCTTCAACCAGAATATAAAAGTCGGAAACATAGTTGTATCATTGGGACCGGAGACTACGCGACCAGCCCTGTAGAAACAAGTTGTACAAGTTAGCCACAAGAAATGGCAATTTCTTTTTAGCACAACAAATGCTTATGTACTTTTGGAAATGGAAGGAATAAGTATAGCCCTTTTATTTCTATCTTGTTTCTTGTCTGAACGATGAATCAATTTTATCATTTGAAAGTTAAACAAGTACTTCAAATGCTAGTGTCGTAATGAACACGAGACGGTCTCTTCAAGAGCACCATAAATATAAGAGGGTCCTTTCTTATGAAAACCCTCACGTAAAAGGGTTAATTTCGGAAGAACTTATGCCCTAAATCCAAACGCTTTTAGGGGAAAATACACCCAAAGCCTTGCACAATTAGACGCAAATAGTAAAACTTGAAAACACTTAAACACAGTCGCAAAGAACAAACTTGCGCAAATACTTAAACAAAAAGGACGCAAAGAGAAAAACATATACTTGAACGAAAAAGTGTCTCCATTTACAATAAATGTGCTAAACGGCATAAGTACAAAAGTTCGAAAAATTAAGCAAAAACCAATATTGCTGCATCTCCAGAACCCGGAGAAAGAGAAGCACTGATGCCCCAAGAGAAACGGGCAAATCCTCGGTTCAGTATTTTGGCCCTCACCATTTTGGCCTTCAACATCCTCACCTTTCGGTTCTCCTTTAGTTCCCAAGAACTGAGAACCGAAAGCAGAAGAATCGATAGCATCAGGCCGGGCCAGAAGACCCCTTTTTGCAGCTAACTCCAGCTCACGGGCCTTAGCTATTTCAGCATCAAAGTCAATGACGCCCGCTTTGGCTTCTTCCAAGGTTTTTCTCCTCATGCTATACATAGCATATATTTTTTCAGTAATGAGGGAAGTCGCTCGGCGCTGAAGTTCTTCTTTAAGTTGGTCGACCTTGGCAGAAAGGTTATCCCTCGCGGATCTAGTGCACCGGAGGCTGACATCAAGCTCTTAGAAAATAGAGCTAAAAATTCTATTATGCTCAATGGTCCTCTTATGCTTCTCCTCCAATTGGGCATACTTCACCCCGGCAGCAGCAAGCTCTTCGGCTGTGGAGTTTAAGGCCGCCTCCAAATTATTCAATCTTTCTATGGAGGCAACCTCACGTTCGGATGCAACAAGAATGACATTTTGTACTTCAACCCATTTAGCCTTAGTTTCTTCAAATTGAGACTTCAACGGGGCGATCTCTTGGCTAATGGTTACCACTTCTTGCTCGCTTTCCTGCAACCGAGCCTCCAACTCAACGACCTCAGCAACTCGAACTTCCAGTTATGAGAGGCGAACAATAATTTGGTCCCACTCGGTCAAAAGTTGATCCCGCTCGGAGTTAAGTTCCTCCTTATCACGAATCAGCCCTCGGAAGCAAGGAAGTTGGCATGGGAAACAAGAATGCAAAATCAAAACCTTGCCATAACACAAATGGAGAAACAAACAGAAAAAACAAAGACTATACCGCTGTTGCGTTATACATGGCGTTGTTAAGCAAGCATTCTCCTGAGAGAGCTTGTATCTTTTCCCTATCTTTTTCTGACTCCAAAGGCTTCAAGTAATTAGCAAGTTCCACCGGACGGAAGAACAGACGGCACTCGGTAGAAATCGAAGAATGACACTACTTCTCCTTTGAGGATCTTCTGAAGGGGCAGCGTAAATTTGCCCCAGGTTCCCATGAACTTTGGACCGGTGAAGAGAGATGTCATCCTTTCGAGCAACTACGACCGGTGGAGACGATGTAGCAGTTGCTGGTGGCAAATATGGAGTTGGTGAAGAAGGAGATGAAGCTGATGGCGTTGAAGGACGGAAAGTGGATGTGGCATGCGCTGTACTGGTTGTTGGTTGCTCGTCAACCGTAGATGGTAGGGACCCGTTACTCAGCCTCACGGTACCTGGCACGCAACTGGGATGCAGAAGCGGGAGTTAGTATTTTTTACCATATCATACTCTCCTAGAGTGCCGAGGCATCATCCTCAGTATAAATTAAATTGTACCATTTTACTGATAAACACTTCTAACATATCACGTTACAAAAGTAAAAGAAATAAGAAATGATGCTCCTCGGTGAAACAACTAAAGAAGAAGAAATAAAATAACATATCAATATTTGAGGGTAACTGACAAAAAAATAGATAAATAACTTTTGTGAGTTTGAGCATTAGGTCGATTACCATCGGCGAAATTAACCCCAATATTTGACGATCACATACTTTAGATGTCAAACATCCACATTATAGAGATAACAATTGTCTCAATTTTGCGCAATTTGTGGGTTTATTAAAAGAACCAGTCATCTTTGTCAAGATCAAACCCAACCAAGAAGCAAGACAAATAATGCCATCTCCAATATTAACAAAACTATTCATCGAGTTCTACTTCACTTTTGCATTTTGAAATTTGAAACTTACCAAGAGAAACATCTGAAAAACACAAGCCTCGATAACACAATTTCGAAATTTGTGTTTCATTGCTTCCTGGAGGCTTCGACTTTATTCCACTCTTCATTACTATTTTCATCTCCGAGTGTAATTGTGTTGATAGAAAGTAATCTATGGCAATATTTTCCTTGTTACTATTTTTTGAACCTTAGCAATATGGCAATTCCTAATAATTTCAAGAAATAACAAACCTGTCCAGTTTTAGATACTTAAGGGATGTTTTATATTCCACTATATATATATATATATATATATATATATATATATATATATATATATATATATATATATATATATATATATATATATATATATANCAATACATCTATCAGGGATGATGATTTCAAGGTGAAACAAATTCGTTCAAGTTAATATGGCTGACTTGTTTATCAAATCTCTACCAAAGATCTTTTGAAGATGGTGCACAAGATTGGAATGCAAATGCTTAAGGATGTGAATTGATGCTCTCATCGAGGGGAGTTAATACGCGTTGTACTCTTTTTCCTTACAAGGTTTTGTCCCACTGGGTTTTCCTTGCAAGGTTTTTAACGAGGCAACCAAAAGGCGTATTATTAGATATGTGTACTCTTTTTCCTTCTCTAGAATTTTTTTCCCACTGGGTTTTATTTTAGTTAAGGTTTTAACGAGGCACATTATCTGTTGAATAGACATTCAAGGGGGAGTGTTATAAATAGAATTTTATTTATGGTGAATGTCTATATTTAGAGAGATTCTAGGGTTTATTACTTGGTGGCTAAGTCAACCTCTCCCTATAAATAGAGGGTTCTATTCCATTGTAATTCATCCCAAATCAATAAAAATTCTCTCCTCTACTTTTCTCTACACCACTCTTCTTCTTCTTTTATTGTTTTATAACAGCATATTTATAGTAAAAGTAAGGAAAAAATTCAAAACATGAACGAGCTAGAAAAAGATCAAAACGGTGAGGATTTTAAAATAGTTAAAAAATATGATTTTGGTTTGTCTGTCGAGTTCCACATTACTACTTCACCTTCTTATTTTGATCTTATTTGAGAATGCAAATTTATTTTTATTTCCTTTTTTTTTTAAGGTTCATGACTATTACACTAAAGTTTCTCCTAAATATGATTTTTCATTATATTACACATTTTCGCTGAGTTATGACAGTTAATTAACCCTAGATTTTTCTTGAATTATATCAATTGTATTAAATTAGGATTTTATATCTTTGAATTATATAATGTAGATAGTATGATTTTATATTTTGTCATTTACAAAATCATGACAAATATATTATCCGATCCTTCCTATTTGAATTATGTAAAAATTATATTTAATATTTAGAACTTTAAAATCAACAACAAGTTTACTTAATATAAATATTTTTTCAATTGAACAACAAAAATTAGCAATAATTTCATCCATGTTTTTAAAAATTTAATATATGAACTATAATATATTTATATATTATGTTTCAACTCCTTTCCTGCTCAAATAGTTCATCAATTTTTGTATAATATTTGAAAACTACACTCAACAATTTGAACAAATAACTTAAAAAATTAAAAATTGAGAGAGAGAGAGAGAGAGAGAGAGAGAGAGAGAGAGAGAGAGAGAGAGAGAGAGAGAGAGAGAGAGAGTTGGCGAAAGTCAATAACACTAACAACTCTGCAAACACAAAGATCCAAAAATGAAATAGTGATTGGATTTTCAACTATTTGAAAATATAATGCG
>NW_017671999.1:194801-227578 GCF_001879085.1 Nicotiana attenuata
TGAAAATTTTGGTAAATTCGCAACAAACAATATATATTGGTATTCTAATTGATTAAAGCATTCATGTGAGATGTGAAGGGTAAATATTTTATTTTAGAGTTTTATCTGATGAGTGTTTGCATTAGGTTTTTTATAAATCAACATATTGCTTAATACTATTTATATAATGTTTTAAAATAGTGTATTCACTGATTTGGATACACGCGCAAAGCGCGTACCCTAAGACTAGTATATATTAAAAGCAAAAACCTATTTAGTTAAAAGTTAGATTATTATTTTACCCTTCTCTTAATAAATTTGTACCAAATTGCCCTTCTATTAAAAAATCCCTTAAAAGAAAAAGAAATAACCTCACATTAACTCCCCACTGAGAAGATGCAATAAATGTGGGAACCCTTAAACTAAGAAGTTAAATTACCAAAATCTTCTTATAAATAATCTAATTACCCTATTTATAAAAAAAATAAAAAAATAAAGGCCGCCAACTGCAAATCAAAGTTTCACACCCTTTCCCTAAAGATCGCAACTATTCCACTCATAAAGTTCCATGAAAGGTTCCTATTTTTAATTTCTAACAGGAAAAAGAATTATAGTAAATTGTAATTTACTCAATAGGCTGTTAGAAAGCAAATTTAGAAGATGAAAATATGCTGGGTAGAAAGTGGATAATGGAAGGAAAAAAAAAAAAAAAGTAGAAGGGATAAAGTACTGAGCATGGAAAAGAGGTCTGGAAGTTGTCGAAGAAATATTTGCTGCCGAAAGTCGTCAAATTTTCTATTCAACTCTCATTTCCTTGTTTGTAATGCACGATATTGGCTTTACGTTTTGTTCTAAAGGAATTTAAGAAAATAATTATTTAAACCAAAAAATATATATAATTAAAAAAAATTAGTCAAACTACGATATTTTTATGCTAAATATAAATATGTAGAAAGAATTGTTACAAATAAAATTAAAATAAGAGACATAAACATAACATTGTATACCTCAAGTAAAGTTAGTACTCCCTCCGTTCCAATTTATGTGAACCTGTTTGACTGGATACGGAGTTTAAGAAATAATGAAGACTTTTAGAATTTGTTCCTAAACATGTTAAAGAGGGGCCCAGAGTGTTTGTGTGGTTATAAAAGCATCTCATTGAGAATAGAATTATAAGTTTAAGCTAAATTTTCTCCAAATTTAGTACAGAAGGAGAAAGCAGCTCGTCAGGGAGTGGATGACCAAGCACAACACACTCCATATGTCCAGTCCTGGGTGTTAGAGAGGATGTTGAGTCTGTTGGACTTTAAAGCATTGGGATTCAAAGACTTTAAGCATTGGGCTTTAAAGTCTAAAGAGCGTGAATTGGAAAAGGTGGGAAATAAAATGGAGGGAAATGAAAATTTGAATGAAGTGAGCTTTTATCTTGAACTTTGTCCCTCATTGGTGAGGGACAACTAGGTTCATTCTTTTTGGAACGAACCAAAAAGGAAATAGGTTCACATAAACTGGAACGGAGAGAGTATTTTTTTTCTTTTTTCAAAAGTCTACCATTGGTGGGTGTTGGGGTTTAGGCAGTAGCCCCTACTAGTATATCATCAAAAAAAATAAGTACACGAAGGAGGACATGAACCATAGCCTCCAAAACATTGTGAAGAATGATATATCTCATCCTCCAGTACAAAAGCATCAAAAGAGTCTGCCTACTTTGGGAGATTTCCTCCATTAAACTTTGGAATATATGAACATCACTAATAGGTGCTATACATTTAGTTAGCACTACTATACAAACATCAGCTATATCTAGAAACATCATTAATAGCAAAATGGTTCTTCCTTGGTTTGAATCTAAAGTTTGGGAAACCGATAATCAGAAGGAAGGTTCTGAAAATATTGTCAATTTTTTTTATTAGAAGCCGATAATCAGGAGGAGATTAAGAATTTTAACACGGCATCCATGGAAGTGGGCTTCAAATAGTTAACTATTGTTTTGAAGTTAGAACTATATATCCTCTCACGCTTTATGAATTTTTTTGACATAATTATGATTTTCCGCATCTTTAACGTACACACCAAGAAATATTTCATTACTACTGATTCGATCTTTTGATACACTTGATCACTATACATCACTTAATAATGTTACTGTCACCATGTACTCAAGATGTAAAGAATATAGTTTCATGGTATTGATCGAGAAATCTTATGCATCTTCGTAAGTTCACACGATGTCAACTCAATTTGACCTCGATAATTAGGCCATCACACAACAATTCACGTTGATCATTCATAAAAAAATTATAATTTGTTTATGTATAATATTTACGAGAATTATTATTTACTATTATTAATATTACTTATAGAATTGTGTACTCATAACTTGACATACACGTGCAACACACGTGTAGCAAAACTAGTGTGTGTGTGTGTGTGTGTATATATATATATATATATATATATATATATATATATATATATATATATATATATATTTCTTTTAATGGTGCACTTATATTTTAAAAATCTTAAATCCGCCTCGGGTGGTATATGTGTATCAAAGAGTAATTTAATGTAACGACCCGGCCGGTCGTTTCATGAGTTACAACCCCTTACCCCCATTTTTGCTTCTTTGTGTGTTGTTCAGCTGTATTGCATCATATCGTGTTAGTTGTGTTGTGTTCGGAGTGGTCTTAGAGTGAGACACTTAGTCTCTTATTTGGAAGCTTAAGTTGAAAAAGTCAACCAGATAATGACTTATGTATAGAAGGTCTCGGATGTGAATTCTAATGGTTCTTCGTTAGGTGATTTTGGCCTTAGGAGCGTGCTCGGAATGTAATTTGGAAGTCCGTGGTAGATTTAGGCTTGAATTGGCGAAATTGGAAATTTGGAGCTTTCCGGTCGCCAGTGGAAATCCTGATATCGGGGTCGGAATGGAATTTTAGAAATTGGAGTAGGCCCATTGTGTCATTTGTGACGTGTGTGCTTTCAGGTCATTCGGATGAGGTTTGATAGGTTATTACATCGTTTGTGGTATTCGGAAGTTTGGAAATACTTAGGCTTGAATCCGAGGGTATTTTGGTGTTTCGATGTTGTTTTGAGTGTTCCAAAGGTTGGTATAAGATTGAATGGTGATATGTGAGTTGTTGTATGTTTGGTTGAGGTCCCGAGGGCCTCGGGATGGATCTGGGTGGTTGACGGAAGGATTTGAACTAAGTTGATGTAGCGGATTTTGCTGCTCCTATCATAACCGCACCTATGGATTGGGGGCCGCAGGTGCGAGGACGCAGATGCGGCAAGGAGATCGTAGGTGTGGGTTGGGCCATCAGGAAAAGAACCGCAGATGCGGTTATTAGGGCGCATCTGCAGCACCGCAGGTGCGGTGACTGGGCGCAGATGCGGTCTAGGTCCTTTAAGTGATTTTCGCAGGTGCGCACCTGGGACCGCAGGTGCAAGTCCGCAGGCGCGGGAAATTATCCGCAGGTGTGGAATCCCTGGGAAGAAAGTATATATGTTCTCCTTTGCGATTTTCAGCTTATTTCTCCCCATTTTTGGACAGCATTGAAACTTTTCAGTGCGGTTTTGAGAAGGGATTCAAGTGTTAATAGCAAGGTGAGTGACTCGAGCCCTAATAATTATATATGTGATGACTTTCCGTTGTTTAATCATGGAATTTGTGGAAAAATGGAGAGTTTAAATTGGGGATTTGAGGGGCCATTTGAGGTCCGATTTTGATGATTTTGATATGCATAGACTCGTGAGAGGATAAGGATTCTAGTTTTGTGGTTTTTGTCGGATTTCGAGGCATGGGCTCCGAGGTCAAGTTTGGCCAATTTCGGGAATTTCAATTTAATTTGATAATTTTTGCGTGGGCTTTGTTCCTTTGGCATGTATTGATGTCATGATTCTCATTTTGGATAGATTCGGGGCGATTTGAGGCTGAGTCGAGAGGCAAGGGCATTGCGGAGTAGATTTTTACCCGGTTAGCAGTAAAGTAATGATTGTAAATCTAGATATGAGGGTATGAAACCCCAGGATTTCGTACTATTTAGATAAATGAGGTGACGTACATGCTAGGTGACGGGTGTGTGGGCGTGCACCCATAGGGATTGTGACTTGGTCTGTCCCGTGGCAACTGTAGAGTTGCACATTTTGATAAACTCTATATGATATCTATGTGTTTTAGAAATAATTCTGTTAACTTGGGCTGAATGCCATGTTTGGGGCCTTGTGCCGTACTATTTGGACCCTTAGGGGTATTTTACTTTTATCCCCTCATTGTTTTTGATAGAAAGCATTATCGCCAGTCATGGTTTATTCCCGTTTATTTTTAAATCTTGTTCATCACTCTATTTTAATATTTATGAAAGTATTTGGGCTGAGTTCCCTGAGTTTGCATTGAGATACCCGAGTGGCTTGTGAAACTGATGAGTGAGTGAGGCCGAGGGACGGATTGGAGGATAGTTATGGATCGGGCTGCACGCCATAGCGTTATATATATATTTGGATCGGGCTGCACGCCGCAGCGATATAGCGCTTGGGCTGTAGGAGCCCCTCCGGAGTCTGCACACCCCCAGAGAGCGCAGTCGACTATATATTTATGGATCGAGCTGCACGCCGCAACAATCATTATAAGATATCTATTGAGCATGAGTGCTGAGCGTGAGTACTGATTGATGATAGTTGAGTCACGAGTTACTGAGAGGCTTGCCCGAGGGGCTATATATATATATATTAGTGATACTTTGCCCGAGAGGCTTGTTTTTATGAAAATACTGTTTTCACTCTTCTTTATACTGAGCCTCTATTGAAAATGTCGAATATATCTTTTAACGACTTACATTGAAACTGGAGTTCTTACTAGATGTTCAGAATTTAATTACTGGTTTGATCTTGTTGTTCCCACTGAGGTTTTTATGTTATGATATGTATATGATTTTAAATGCTCGTCACTGCACTCAGCCTTTATTTATAATTGTTACTTATTGAGTTGGCGTACTCACGTTACTCCATGCACCTTGTGTGCAGATCCAGGTGCCAGAGCATTCGAGCGAGAGCTGTTTTCTTTCTCTAAGAGCATCTCCGGAGCTGCATGGCGTTCGCAGCCCTGCCTTTCTCCTTCCTATCCTTTAGTATTTGTTTTTATCAAACTTATCTTGTATTGAGTAATCAGTATCAGATTGTATTTTAGTGGCTCATGACTAGTGACACCGGGATCGGGTAGTGTTTGATGTTTTGCGTATTTGTTTCCGCTTGTTTTGAAATGTTTAAACGAAAGCTTTGTGATGATATCTGATTAGTAAATGAAATAAGAAAAAGACCCTTTGATGTTTTAAATGTCGAATTGGCTGGCCTAGTACTGCGATAGGCGCCATCACGACCGGGGTGGTTTGGGGTCATGACAAGTTGGTATCAGAGCCTAGGTTACATACGTCTCACAGGTCATGAGCCGGTTTAGCAGAGTCTCGCGGACCAGTACAGAGACGTCTGTACTTATCTTCGAGAGGCTGCAAAACCTTTAGGAAAAAATTCACATTCTTGAATTCCTGTCGTGCGAATCTGTTGATTCTATTACTAAACTTCTGTTATTCTATTCTCTCATAGATGGCAAGGACACGTGCTACCAGTCAGGACGGACGAACACCAGTTGGGGCCACTAAAGGTCGATGTCGTGGTCGAGGCTGTGGTAGGGGCAGGGGTGTAGTCCGTACAGCAGATAGGGCAACACCTGCAGATCCACCAGCCGCCCTAGTTAATTATCAGGTCCAAGTTGCGGATGCTCCAGCAGGACCAGCTCAGGCACCGACTGTTCCTATTGTTATTCTGGGTCTTCAGGAAACCTTGGCTCAAATCTTGACCGTGTGTACTAGTCTTGCTCAGGCGGTCGCAATTTCTACTATAACAACCACTTCTTAGGCCGGGGGGAGGCACTCAAACTCCCGCCGCCCGCACACCAGAGCAGGTTGTTCAGGGATTGCAGACACCGAAGCCACCACCAGCCCAGTCGGTTGCACCTGCTCAGGATTTTGTAGTACCAGTTATGCCTGAGGACGAGTACCGTCAATTGGAGAGGTTTGGTAGACTTCAGCCACCGAGTTTCAGTGATGTATAGGCGAGGATGCCCAGGGTTTCTTGGACAAGTGTCATAGTATTCTTCATACCGCGGCTATTCTGGAGTGGGGTCGCATTTACTACTTTTCAGTTTTCTTGAGCTGCCTTCACTTGGTGGGAGGCTTATAAGAGGCTAGGCCTGTTGGTGCAGTGCCCCTTACCTGGCGGCAGTTCTCCGCTCTCTTTTTGAAGAAATATGTGCCACAGTCTCGCAGGAAGGAGCTGCACAGGCAGTTCGAGCAGTTGCGACAGGATGATATGACTGTGATGCAGTATGAGATGAGGTTTTCAAAGCTAGCTTGTCATGCTGTTTGGTTGGTTACTATGGATAGAGAGAGGATCAGGAGGTTCGTGGATGGCCTCACATATCGGCTTCGGATTCTCATGACCGAAGAGAGGGTGTCAGGTGTTACTTTTGAGCAGGTTGTTGATATTGCTCGAGAGATTGAGTCAGTTCGTCAGGAGCGAGATGAGAGGGAGTCCAAGAGGGCTCGGGGATCTGGTAGTTTTGGTGGAGTTCCTTTGAGAGGTCAGTTTCAGCACGGCAGAGGCCGTCCATTCAGGCATGCTCAATCAGCTCGCCAGTTCATCGTGGAGCATCATCGGGCCATGGTTCTCACAGGTCTCATCAGGTCCATTCATCACTTAGTGCCCTTCTAGCCTAGAGTTCGTTCCGTGCTCCATCAGTTCAGGGCTCTTCCATGCCAGGTTCTTCGACTAGTCATCTCGGTGCTAGGGGTTCCCTTCAGTCCCCGTTCCTCGCCCCAGAGAGTTATTATGAGTGTGGAGAGTTTTGGCATATGAGGAGACAGTGTCCTCGTCTTCTTTGGGGTCCATCTCAGCAGAGGGGTCAGCCCTCGACTTCAGCTCCAGTTACTTCACCACCCGCCCAGGCAGCTAGGGGTGAGGGGTCAGTCAGCTAGGGGTCTCCCCAGAGAGGGAGGTCGTCAGGTGGTGGTCATGCCCGTTTCTATGCCCTCCCAGCCAGACCAGATGCCATTATTCAGATGACGTGATTACAAGTATTGTCTCAGTTTGCCACAAAGATGCCTCTGTGTTATTTGATCCTGGTTCCACTTTTTCATATGTGTCATCATATTTTGCTCGTTATTTGGATTCGCCCCGAGAGTCTCTCATTTCATCTGTTCTTGTATCTACTCCGATGGGTGATATATTGTTGTGGACTGCGTATATCGGTTGTGTGTGGTGACCATTGGGGGTTTGGAGACCTGATAACTAGGGATTTTAGTTCATTTTACACTCCTTTTTACTTGAGTTTTGATTAGAAATGTATACAAATAGTCCCAAAGGCTTACACGTTGTACTTGTTTACAGGGTTTGGTCAAAAAAGTGACAAGTAGTCAAAACCAGCTAAAAAAGGAGTGAAACCTGCACACGTACCAAGAACAAGTCAAGGCACTGCGGCAGCATAAAATCCACTGCAGCCGCAGAAGACCCATCGCAGTCGCAGTCCATTTAGTGCGGTCCGCGGTGGAAAAGATCAGAGAGATGCAATTTATGAAGCTCAAGCACTGCGGTCCGTGGTAGATTCTTCGCGGCCACAATCCATTTTGTGCGGTTCGTGGAGAGGAGATTTAGAGAGCTGTGAGTTTGGAAGATTGGAAGCCACTATGGCCGCAGTCTATTTTATGCGGACCGCAGTGAAGACACCGCGGCCGGGTCCACGTTGGCCAGATTCAGAGCCTGAGAAGTGCATTTTCCGCGGTCCGCGGTACTCCGTCAGGGGTATTTTTGTCCAGAAAATTCGGCCTTGTACAAATACTTGTCGACACCCCCTTTTTTCTCGCGAAATCGGGTTTACGACATTTGGGAGGACAACTCTATTCCCATTTGGGAATTGGGTTTTTGGATTTGAAGAGTCGCCACCTAATGATTAAGTGCATAAGGACACTAAGGGTTTTTGAGTTGGAAAATGAGAGTTCGGGTAAGGGCTAGAAATTATCCCGAGGGGAAGGTGTTAGGCACCCCTCAAGATCCACTAGTGTGGTTCCCGGCCATGTTATGTTGTGACTTCACATAATCAAGTAGGCAATTAAGGGCTCAAATAGAAAGGGACTTGCACACAAGTTTAAACTCATTTAAGAAAAAGATAATGCAGGATTTCGTGAAAACAAAAAGGATTTAAATAACTTATAGAGAAAACAAGTAAGAAAATACATAAAGGGAGGGGAGTCCTAGGTTTATACATAATATGGATCACTCCACACAACACCCGGTAACCGTTTATACACGTGGTCATCATATCCATATTCTACCCTCCCACCCCGTAAAGGTTAGTTTGAAAATGCGTGAGTTGGTCACGAGGCTTACTACGTGCTATTACCCGTCCAGTCCTATAAGTCCCGGAGGGTGTTTAAGACTACTAATCCTATGTGGTGAGCTAGGTTGTACCCCTAGGTTTTAAAGGATAAAATCCTAAACGACAAGTAGAGAAACAGTTAGGACTTGCACAGATGGGGTACACATAAATAGTTATATGGCTCAAATATCCCTCCACAAGTAAGTCATGTAAGTAGCACGTTTCAAACAGCAATAAAGGTCTCAGATTCAGAACCTCAACATGAATTCTAGATGTGAAAAACAGTGGCAAACAACATGTCTTAATGAATTCCAGAAATATGACTGATTAGTTTGAAAATCCGTTTTTTTTGGTTTTGAACGGGCGGTGCATAACTAATCGATTAATGTTTTTGATTGATTTTAGCAAACGTTAGGCCTAAGGTTTGCCTAGGCGTTTATTGAGTACTTAGCCCAGATTAAAAAGGGTAGACATGCTGAAAATAGATCCGACAGTACACCTAAGAACAGGATATCTACATGTGAGTTATGCATGCGGAGACAATATTGTTTCAAAAGAAGAAGTTATTTAGTGCTATTTCTGATGAAGCATGTAGTTAACATCATTAATATCTAACGTGGATCCTTAAATGAACACGGATGCGATGATATGCATACATGAATAGACCTAAGGAGACATGATATCTAATGCAAACATGTCCTATGCAGGATCTCTATTGCGCAGAGAGGTGAAGTAAATCCTAAAGCATGTTTTCTACCCAAAATTATGCTAAGCAGCATCATCCCCACCCTTTTCACTATCCAGCCCTGAAGTGTTTTACAAATAATTATTACAGACCAAAATTGCTGAATTACACAACTGAATAAAAGGAAAATCAAGAAGCTATACTATAGAAAGCCAAACAGTAGGCCCAAAGTACCAGATCCACTTGCCATATGCCATGGCCTTACAACCCAAGTGTGTCATAGTCTCTAAGGATCTCAAAAGATCCTGGACAGTGCTCACACCCAGGCACCCTAGCCAAGAATGAGTAAGTGCAGTGTAGAAGGCCAGCCTTGAGTGTCAGAGTTCAGTGGGTACTCAGAGGTCCCCAAGGCAGTGCTCACTCGAAGGGGGCAGAGCCTAGAGTCTAAGAATAGTGTGAAGTGCGGGAAGAAGAGTTTTAAAGAGAATTTCAAGTTTGAAAAGAGTAATTGAGACAACAGCCTTGAAAAGATGATTTCAGAAAATGATGAAAGATTTTGGTAAAATATTTTTTATCACAGAGAGAAGCAATACAACGACAGCCAGCAGGTAAAGAACTCATGAAAGAGCAAACACAAACAGGGGTAAGGGATTGGGGACAGATAACTTTGATATTAGCACTTAAATAGAGTTATAGTTATCACATAATTACCACATAGTTGTCACAATAATAGCACAGATTAATAGGGTTAGGATTACATAACACTCAAGTAGCAGGAGAGGCAGGTTTGAGCACATAATGAGAGCATAGTGACAACAACCAGGTCAGGGGAGGATCAGCAAATCATGAGCACATAAGGACTAAAGTCTCAGAAGGAACTGGAGACATATCAGACTTAAAGAAAGGGAGGGATATGGGTATAGTAATGACATGATCACAAGGAACCATATGGAAAACAAGACACACATTCAGACTTAAGCTAGTTACATGATAAGCAGTGGAACCAAAGGATGAAACACATAAGGAACAGTAAGTAAGTAAGCAAAAACTGGAGCATGTTGTGTAGATGCTACAAAGCTAAATAGCAAAACATACCAGTTAGAGACTAGGGGATAGCAAAGTGCTGGAAATAACACAGCAGCAGCAGTATGCAGGACAAGGAAACAACTACAGGACAGTAATATGCAGGATGAGAGCAGCAGTGGTATGCAAAAGCACAAGAGCAGTAGAGACTACTCAGTCTTGAGTGTGTTTGTGTGATCAGTGATTTCAGAGGCAATTTGTGTCAGTGTCTTTTTCGTGTGAATCTCAGTGTGTGTGTGAAGAGGGAAGACAGGTCTTTATATAGTTTTGAAAACAAGTAGTACATAGGCAAAGAGTGCACAAACATAGAAATAGCAATCAATTAGTGTCAATTAAGACAACTGGACTCCTTTAATTAAGGAGTCTAGTTCAAACGGTGAGTCAAGGTAGAATAAGGAAAGAAATCACTCCAGCAAGGCTAATTAAGGCAAGGAATCACATAGTGCATAATCAAGGCCAAATACATAGTGGGTAATTAAGGAAAAGTTGAAATAACCGTGTAAAAATAGGGTATCAGTTCGAGAATCAACCAAAGGGATCCCAGATCAAATCGTAATCCTAGGGAATCCAAAGTAATTAAGGAAAGCATCACATAAATATAGAAATAATTCAAAATTGGTACAGAATTGCATAAGGAATACACGAGATCATATTTTTAAGGAAAGTATCACAAGCATGAGATTTTTACACAAGAGGATCAGTACAAATCATCAAATAAACAGCCAGTAGGGCAAGAGTCGGAATTATTGAGCATTTAAATAGCAGTCACATGGTTAACAGGAAGAGATGTTCATAGAAATCAACAGGAAGAGGTCATAGTAGCGAATTAAACAGGAGTCACGGAGAACACATGAATGCACACAATTAGGTAACAAAAGGATACACATAATAAGGGTTAACCTAAAATTGGGGTTTCAGCATAACAATCAAGGCAACAAGAAAGCATAAAATAATCGATTAAACACAGTAGAGGCGTTTTAAAATCAAAGAACTGTTTCGAGAACTTGGTCGGGAAACCCTAGTTCTTGAAATTGTTAAAAATAGAATTTTTTCGGAGAAAAACACGAAGAAACTTCATAGAATCGTAAATAGAGAACGGATCTTAAAAGAAAACCCAGAATATAGAGAACTAGGGTTTCGTGGAACCCAGAAAAGAGGGCAAACCTCATGAACGACATGGATTTAGCCGGAGATACTGCAAACTTACTCAAACGGCCGGGGATTGGCCGGAAAATGGCAAGAGACCCATGGGGGGGTGAGTGAACCGCTCCAGGTTCATCTGAGGAGCCTAGGATATCACTGAGTGGTTGAGAGGCGGGTAGATGACCAAGAGGTAGTGATGAGCCATAGGTTCCGGTGAGAGAACTGGTCGGAGAAGGTGAACAGACCCCGTCGGAGGGGAGAAGCCAAAGGGCTTCTAGAGAGTACCAGATAGATAGAGAGAGAATGAGAGATAGAGAGAGATGAGGAGTCTCGAAAATGAGACGGGGGAAAGGGGGTAGGTGAGGGTTTAATTAAGGCAATTAAATCTGGGCCGTTGATCTCATTTGATCAACGGCTCAGATTAAAACGGGAGTGGACCGGGTCAATCAGGGATTGGGCTGGGTTGGTTCAGATGGGGTATTGGGCCATTTGGGTTTAATTACAATCTGATGGGGTGGGGTTAAATTGGGGCTATAATTGAAATGCAAATGGGGCTGTTTGTTAAATAGCCAATTTTCACCTTTTATTATTTTTATAAAATAGTAAAAAATGATTTGAAAATAAATTAAAGGTACTGGACTAATTAATAACATATAAATATTAATGTAAAAATACTAAAAGTGATTTTATGATTATAAAATGCTGTTAATTGTAAAATAGGTTATAATTGCAATTATATGCAATTTAGCTTAAAAATACCAAACAAATGTATAAAAAATACGCAAAAATTACCTTAATTATATCTTAGTGTAAATATGAGAATGAAATAAATTATTCACCAAAAATGCTAGTTTGGGAATAATTATTGAATTTTGTAGTGTAAAAATAGACAATAAATTGATTTAAAAATCTTTAAAATTAAAGGAAAAATACCAAACTTTGGGGCATGCTTATACATGCTATTTTGAGAATATTTTGAGTATAAAAAATAGGTAGGGAAAAATTGGGTATCAACAATACCCTTTTTTAGATTTTTAGGGTATCTAACTTTTAGCTAAGCACGTGAAGGCCGTTTTGGACCTATTTTGAGTAATTTTGTGGCTAGTTCAACATTGAATCTTTAATTCTTAGCTTGTAAACATATTATATGGGTTATTCTTCATATAATTATCTATTTTCTTCCATTATTATGAGTAGCTAGACCTATCAGCTAGGGTTGTGGCTCACCCTAGTGTAGGTATTTGATGGGTCTTGTGTTTTAAGGCTTAGATGTTTATGGGCGGTTGATATTTGGACTGATTTGTGTTTTTCATGTTGAATTAGTGGTTGCAAACACTAATTTGTGCCTTTTTGACTTGGGCTCTTCTTGAGAAAGAAAGTTTGAGTCTAGGAAAATCAGTCCAACAAGGAATTGGGGCGTACTCAAGAGATTGATAGCCCCAATTAAAGGGTTAAACCTAGAGATAGTAATACCCGACTTGAGCCTATCTTGCTTGCATAATTTCGACACCCAATTGGTCTTGAGAAAGTCAATTAGGGTAAAGTCACTCAAGCTACCAAGAGGTATAGAGTGAGTATTGTCGTGCATTGGCTATATCGCGATCCCAAATATAACAACTTTGCCTTAAGTTTTAGAACCCCTCAAGTATTCACTTAGGGGAAAGTCACTTCCCTAGTGCCTCGTTACCTATTTAGAAAACCTTACAAGCATTGATTCTTAGTTTAATTTAGCATCTCATTAGTATAAAATTAGAAGTTACCAACGAACAATTATGATTGGAAGCGTAATTAAGAGCACTATGCATTGCTAGTTTAGATAGGAATCCAATTCCCAACAAATCTAGCTCCCTGTGGATTCGATCCCGACCTTCTCGGGTAAAAGCTGCATCGACCGCTCTCGCCACTCTGTAGTGGTGTAGGGTTGGACCCGATCACTTTTCGGCGCCGTTGCCGGGGAGATAACGGTTTTGGCTATCTATCTAAATAGTTTTGTATATTGTTTTTCTTTCCTTCTATGATACTAATTTGTGTGTGACGCCAATTCAGGTACAAAATGGTGGAAAACAACAATAATGACCCTCTTGGAAATATGATGCCGGGGGAGGAGGTTGATGATAACGGAGATGATGAGGTGCCTCTAGTACCTCAAGGACAAAGGAGAGGTCGCCAGGACAATGCTAATGATAATGTTCCAGACCCTCCCTCGCCACCTTCAAGAGCGTCTCCTCGGGTGCTTCCCAACCAAGGATATGCGAGTGCAATTGTCCCACCCCGGATCCGGATGGGCAATTTTCAAATTACAAAATGTGATGCTGACTTTGTTGGAGCAGTGGGGGTATTTCACATGTGCTCCCCATCAGAATGCTTACAAGCACCTTAAGGGTTTCGTGGATACCTATTGGGGGAGCAAGCAAACAAATGTGTCAGAAGATGCACTTCGGTTGAGACTTTTCCCTTTTTCACTGAGAGGGAAGGCCTTGGACTGGCTTGAACGGCTTCCCAACAATTCCATCACTACTTGGGATGAGTTGGCGGATAAATTTATTGCGAAGTTTTTCTCACCGGGGCACATGGAACTTTGAGGGATGAAATCTTAGCTTTCAAACAGGAGCCCAACGAACCATTGCATGAAATATGGGAGAGATACCGGATATGACTGAGGCAATGATATAACAGACATTCTATTGGGGCATTAACACCACTAATCAATGCATAGTGAACCAACTCGCCGGGGGCAATTTTATGAACACACCAGATGATGAGGCTAATGCAATATTGGATGAGATGGCTGACATGTCCTCCGCTTGGCAAAGTAGAGCAAATGTGCCACAGGGTGACCCCACGGTCATTCACTTGCACAAGGAGCTTCATGATCATGGGCAGGAAATAGCAGAACTGACAACCACAATGAACCAGCTAGCAAAGGCACAATTACAGCAGGTTCAAACTCCTCGACAAGTAAATGCTATGGAGGGTGTCAATATGCTAGTGAACAAAAGAAGACAAAGAAACCAACAGAACCAAGGGAGTTCGGATCAATATGACCAAGACAGTGGTGGGTTCCAAGATGATGGGTATGATGAGCAGAATGAAGAAGTGCAATACGTGAACAACTATCAAGACCAAAGGGGCAATTCTTCCAACCAATAACAACAATGGAGATCCCAAGGCAATTGGGGAAATCAACAACAGCAAGGGAACAATAATTGTGGGAACAACAACCAAAGTCCAAATTGGGGCAAACAGCAATAATCAGAACAATTAGGGTAATTGGGGCAGCAGTAACAACAACAACTGGGGTGGAAACAACAATCAGGGTGGTTAGAATAATAGCAATCAGGGAAATCGGGGGCAAGGCTTTCAAAGGCCCCCAATGTATCAACAACCGAACAACCCACCCCCATTTCCATCCCAAGGTCCTAGTTCATACAACAATGACATGGGGAGAATTGAAATGATGTTTGAACAAATGATGAAAAAGAATGCTGACTCCGATGCTCAGTTGGCATCCCACAATACTTCAATCAAAACATGGAGGTTCAACTAGGACAAATCTCACAGTCTTTGAATACTCGCCCTAAGGGGGCTCTACCTAGTGATACGGTAGTTAGCTACAAGAAGTGGACGAGGTGGTGATGTGAATGCCTCCAAACAAAAGGAAATTTTGAGTGATGAAGTTGAGTTGCAAGAGGATGAGATCCCTTTGGTGGTTGAAAAAGTGATTGATGAGAACTTAAATGAAGAAGTGAGGATTGATATCAAAGATACGGAGGTGGAAACTCAGAATGATGTGAACCCGTCTAGGGAACACGTAATAGACATGCCGAAAATGGTTGTGCCTAAAGCCAAGGCTCCTTTTCCAAGGCCACCTCCACCTTATCCTCAAAGGCTCGCAAAGCAGAAAAATGAGAATCAGTTTCAGAAATTTATTGACATGATCAAGAGCTTATCCATTAATGTGCCTTTGGTGGATGCTTTAGAGCAAATTCCGGGTTATGCTAAATTCATGAAAGACTTGGAGACAGAAAAGATCCATGGATTGTGAAACTATCAAGATGACCCACCAAGTTAGTGCAATAGTGCACTCAATGGCTCCGAAGCTAGAAGACCCTGGTGCTTTCACCATTCCTTGCACCATTGGGAGTGCAGACTTTGCAAAAGCTCTATATGATTTGAGGAAAAGTATCAACTTGATTCCCTACTCAGTTTTCAAGACTTTGGGTATTATGAAACCGAGGCAGACTTTCATGAGATTACAAATGGCGGATAGAACAATGAAGAGGCCATTTGGTGTAATTGATGATGTTCTTGTCCGGGTGGACAAATTTATCTTGCCGGCTAACTTTGTGATTCTTGACTGTGAGGTTGATTTTGAGGTGCCTATAATCTTGGGAAGACCTTTCCTTGCAACTAGGAAGGCCTTAGTTGATGTGGAAGCAGGGGAACTCTCCTTCCGGGTGGGTGATGAAAAAGTGGTCTTTCATGTGTGTAAGTCAATGAAGCAGCCCAACTGTACTGAAGTGTGCTCGTTCGTGGATCTTGTCACGGCAGTGATAATTGAGATACTAGTGCAATGATCAATGTGGAGGACCCTCTAGAGCCGGTATTGTTGAATCTTGATGAAAATGAGGATGAAGGCCGGTGGAGTGTGTTAATGCTTTACATGGAATGGGCTCTTACTCTTATGAGCCTCGGAAGCTATCTTTGGATCTTGAGAATAGGAAGACTCCACCAACAAAGCCCTCAATCGAGGAACCTCCCTTATTAGAGTTGAAGCCATTGTCTCCATACCTCAGGTATGAATTCTTAGGCCCTAGTTCAACTTTTCCAGTTATTCATTCCTCTTGTCTTACTAACATGCAGGTCGATGCCACATTGGCGGTGCTCCAAAAACGGAAGAAGGCAATCGGATGGACTTTAGCTGATATTCGGGGAATAAGCCCCGCCTTTTGTATGCACAAGATTATTCTTGAAGATGATGCAAAGCCCTCCTTGGAACATCAAAGGAGGTTGAACGAGGCAATGCAAGAAGTCATGAAAAAGGAGGTGATCAAGTGGTTTGATGTCGGGGTTGTGTACCCCATCTCTGATAGTTCTTGGACTTCGCCGGTGCAATGTGTGCCGAAGAAGGGTGGTATGACCGTGGTTACCAATGCACAGAATGATTTGATTCCTACCACGACTGTTACTGGATTGAGGGTGTGCATGGATTACCGCAAGTTGAACAAAGTGGCCCGCAAGGATCACTTTCCATTGCCTTTTCTGCACCAGATGCTAGATAGACTTGCTGGTCGTGCTATGGGTATTCTGGGTACAACCAAATTTTGATTGCTCTGGAAGATCAGGAGAAGACTGCCTTCACTTGACCATATGGTAACTTTGCCTTTTCTAGGATACCATTTGGGTTGTGTAATGCACCGGCTACATTCCAGCGGTGTATGATGGCATTTTTACCGACATGGTGGAAGATATTTTAGATGTGTTCATGGACGACTTTCGTGTTGTGGGTGACTCATTTGATGAATGCTTGAAGAATCTTGATAAGGTGTTGGCCCGGTGTGAAGAAACCAATCTTGTGCTCAATTGGGAAAAATGCCACTTCATGGTTGAGGAGGGCATAGTCCTTGGCCATAAAATTTCAAAGCATGGCATAGAGGTGGACAAAGCTAAAATAGAAGAGATTTCAAGGCTCCCTCCCCCTACTTCAGTCAAGGGAGTTTTCTTGGGCATGCGGGGTTCTACCGGAGATTTATCAAGGATTTTTTGAAGTTTAGTGAATCCTTTGTGCAAGCTATTGGAAAAGGATGCCAAGTTCGTGTTCAATGAGGGATGTATGCAAGCTTTCGAACTTCTCAAGTACAAGTTGACCACCACTCCTATTATAACTGCACCTAATTGGAGCTTGCCTTTTGAGCTCATGTGCGATGCGAGTGATGTTGCGGTTGGGGCGGTTTTGGGTCAAAGAGTGAATAAAATGTTTCATCCAGTATACTACGCGAGCAAGACAATGAATGATGCCCAAATGAACTACGCGGTGACTGAAAAAGAGCTGTTGGCTATTGTGTTTGCAATGGAAAAATTTCGGTCGTATCTCATGGGCGCTAAGGTAATAGTGCATACCGATCATGCCGCACTCCGATACTTAATGACGAAGAAGGATTCCAAAGCTAGGCTGATGCGATGGGTCTTGTTACTTCAAGAGTTGATTTGGAGATTGTGGACCGGAAAGGTAGTGAAAAACAAGTGGCAGACCACTTGTCCTGATTGGAGGAGGAGGGGAGGCCTCGTGGTGGCCTAGAGATCAACGATTCATTTCCCGATGAGCAACTCCTTTCCGTGTCGGTGAATGATATGCCATGGTTTGCGGACGTTGTAAATTTCCTTGTGACTGGTATAATCCCGTGTGAGATCTCTTCTAACCAAAGGAAGAAGCTCAAACGAGATAGTTTGGATTTCTATTGGGATGAGCCGTACTTGTTCAAGATCTGCACTGACGGTGTGATCCGAAGGTGTGTCCCTGAGGAGGAGCAATTGAGTATCTTAGAGGCTTGTCATTCCTCTCCCTATGGTGGCCATCACGGTGGGGCGAGGACAGCTTCGAAGGTTCTTAGTTGTGGGTTTTACTGGCCAACTTTGTACAAAGATGCAAGTGAACTTGTGAAGAGATGCGACAAATGTCAAAGAGCGGGCGGTATTTCGAAGAAGGATAAAATGCCTCTTAACACCATTCTCGAAGTTGATATTTTTGATGTGTGGGGCATAGATTTCATGAGCCCGTTTGTTAGTTCGTGTGGCAATACTTTCATTCTAGTGGCAGTTGACTATGTTTCAAAGTGGGTTGAAGTCGTGGGTTCACCCAATAATGAGGCCCGAAGTGTTGTTGCATTTCTCAAAAAGAGCATTTTTACTAGGTTTGGCACTCCTCGAGCAATCATAAGTGATGGGGGGTCGCATTTTTGCAATAGAGCTTTTGACACTTTGCTTGCAAAGTACGGTGTCAATCACAAAGTTTCTACTCCTTATCATCCTCAGGTGAGTGTCCAAGTTGAAGTCTCAAACAGGGAAATCAAGAGTATATTGTCAAAGACGGTCAATGCAAATAGGACTGATTGGTCAAAGAAATTAGATGATGCTCTATCGGCTTATAGGACTGCTTATAAGACTCCAATTGGTATGTCTCCGTACCGGTTGGTATTTGGGAAATCTTGCCATCTTCCGGTTGAGTTAGAGCATAAGGCTATGTGGGCTTTGAGGAAGATGAATCTTGAACGGGATGTGGCAGCAAATCTTCGTGTGGAGTAGCTTAATGAACTTGATGAATTCCATTTCCATGCCTACTCCAGTTCGTCCTTGTATAAGGACAAGATGAAGTACCTTCATGACAAGTATGCTCGTAGCAAGGAGTTCAAAGTGGGTGATTTGGTTCTCTTGTTCAATTCTCGGTTACGTCTGTTTACGGGAAAGCTTAAGTCAAAATGGAGTGGACCTTTTAAAGTGGTGCTTGTGACTCCGTTTGGTGCGCTTGACTTGAAAAACAAAAATGGTGAGATCTTCAGAGTTAATGGGCACAGAGTCAAGCACTATCTTGGCAAGGTTGATGACAGCCACGTGGTGGCAATGATCCATCTAAAGTGATTTGATGGTAACCTGAGTCGTGCCGCGATGTTAAATCAAGCGCTTCTTGGGATGCAACCCATGTGTCTTTCTTTTTATTTTTCTTTGATTTTCTTTTTAGTGTAGGAGTTTCTTTTGGACTAACTGGTTGTGAGATGTGTGTAGGGTTGTTTTGATGCAGTGCAGGACCAACTTGGAAAAAAGTAGCACTCTCTGAAGTTTGGACTGCGGTCGCATTGCATTTTCTGCGGCCGCAATGGCCTTATTGCGGGGGAAAAATTTCATTGCAGTCTGCAGTGTTGAAAAGTTAAAAGTGGGGGTTCTCCGAAGTTGTCACCGCAGCCGAAATGCATTTTGTGCGGTCCGCGGTGCCCTACCGCGGCCGCGCAGCATTTTCTGCGGTTAGCGGTGACTCCCTTGCCAGTGCTTCTTGTAGTTAAGCACCGCGGTCCGCGGTTCATTTTATGCGACCGCAGTGGGTAGGTACTGTGGGTCCCAGGTCCTTTTTCTATAAATAGAACCTCCGGCCCTCATTTATTCTTTTCGCTCATTTTCTCTCTAAATAGTAAAAAGTACTGTTCATCACTACCCTTGCACAATTTCAAATACTGTTTCTCGATCACTGTGTGCATCTCATAACTGGTATTTCAAATTTTTCCCCTAGCCATTAATTTTGTTTTATTTTATTATAATTTGTTAGTTTCTATTTCTATTTCTTCCCTTTTCTTTCAATTTGTAGCGTAGGGTTACATGATGATGTTTAGATTAGGGTTAATTAATTGAAAATGATGATTAACTACCTTCGGGATTGATAATATGTGAATTTAGGCTAAAAATGAGAAAAATACTGAAACCCTAGGTTGGTGTTGATGGGTTAGCCTTACCGCGGCCGCGATGGTTTTTCCGCGGTCCACGGTGGAAAACTTTAGAGGATTTGATTTTGAGGACCGCGACCGCGATGGATTTTTGGCGGTCCGTGGTGCCTTACCGCGGCCGCAGACCATTTCTCGCGGTTCGTGGCACCCTGAATCTGAGAGTGGGTATTGTGAACCCCACTTCACTGCGGACCGCGATGCCATTTTGTGCGGTCCGCGGTGGTTCCTTTGCGGCCGCACTACTTTTTATGCGGTCCGCAGTAAGCTGTCTTCAATGATATTCTTCACTGTTTCTCATTGTACTGTGACACTATCATGCACTGAATGAATTCTTCTTGAAGACAGTGGTTAAATCACGAGGCGGTGAAGATAAACAAAAAGGAAAAGGAGAGTCCTCCCAGGGTTGGGGACGGGGAATGATAAGATTGACCCCACAAGTTCAGAAAGCAATTGGAGAAACAAGAAAACAAATCAAGGCTGCAGATACACCTGCTTCCCATTCAGAGGAAGTGAGTATGTGCCCTCCCGGGAGGCATCAGAGTCTGATTCAGTGCCAGAGTATATCCTTGACTTCCCGGATAGGATGAGATTGAGAGATGAACCTATCCCTCCGGGCTCTCCTACTGCTCGAGCTTCAGTTTAAATTTCTTCTGAGTCATCTGAGGCTCAGCTAAGAGTGGTGATAGTGCTTCTTCTACCTCACATATAGCTTCAACACCCGATGAGGATCCTATAGAAGAAGAAGAAGGAGGGGGTGTTCCCCAAACCGGGGGGGAGGGGGGATGGAGAGAGCTAGAAACCCAGATGCTTGGTAGGATAGATTCGTTAGTGAGAAAGCATACCACAAGTTGCGAGAGTGGTGGCCCGAGAGGAAATTGATACTGGAAAGGAAGTTCATTGAGAGGGACCTTCTGCCTCACAACCCTAATGTGCAGAGGCAATTCAGACAGAGATCGGGCAAGGAATATTTTATAGGCAACATCGAGGAGGCAAATGAGCACTTAGTCAAGGATCTCTACACCAATGCTTCCCACATCAAAAAGGGCACTAAAGTGACTAAGGTGCGGAATTTGACATTGAAGTTCGATGGGCAGGGGCAGACAATCAATGACTACCTGGGCTTTTTGGAGGAAGATGAATCATTATATTTAGAAAAGGTGGCATTGTATGAGGCAACCCGTCCGTGGGTGGCAGAATACCTGGCACTCCCGAGTACCACCCCAGCATGGTTGACAGCAGGAGTCCCAATTTTGAGGAGAACTTTGAACTTCGAAGCAAAGGGGTGGGAGACTTTCGTATGCAGCAGGCTGGACCCTACTACTCATGAGAACTCTCTGCCTATCTCCCGGGAAATCTTGGTGGCTTCAATTATGGTAGGGTACCCGATCAACATCGGGAATGTCATGTCTCGTGTGATCACACGGGTGGTCAATGAAGGTGATAGATCGTATCCCTTCCCAAATTTCCTGACAATGTACTTTGAGGACCTGGAGGTGGAGAAAAGGAAGTTTGATGTGAAGGTGAAACCAAAACTACCTTTTTCCTGGTACAGCCTAAAGAGTGATGACAACCCCAAGAACAAAGATCCAAAAGGAAAAGCCACTACTTCTACTGGCCATTCTGAAGAGCCAGTAGTAGTAGTCCCTTCTACTCAGCCTCCCTCAACTACACCAGATATTGCCCCAGGACCCTCTACTTCCACTCCTCCAGATATTCCCTCATCCACAGCCCCCATTGACTGTCCACCGATTGGGCCAAACTCTTTCCAGTATCAACAACTGGATGCAGGCAGCTACTTCTAAGCTGTCTGTGCTTTCTATCTCGGTGGCAGCTCAGTCCGTACCCCCACAGCCAGAGGTTCCAAAGTCAGTAGAGGAGACTCTCAAGGAGCTTCTGGCCAACCAGAAGAAGATCTTGGAGAATTAGCAGTCGATATTAGAGGCTGTAGGTGCTCATGGGAAGGCATTGACAGAGCTGACAAAGGAGATAAAGAAGCTGAGAAAGACTCGAGCCTCCAGGGAGTATGTGAAGGAGTTGAGGGCAGAAGTGGAGAAGATGAAGGTTGCTTATCACTTGCCATTGGAGCTTCTATTGCACGACCCAGTTCCAGCAGCTCAGGCTGAGTCAGTACAGGAGTTGGAGAGGGCACCAAAGAGGAGGAGAGTGATCCCCCGAGCAGATGATGCAGTCATTGAGTTGGAGCACCCGCAGGGAGGTTTTTCTAGCCAGCCCCAGGTCTCAGAGCAGCCTCAGGTCCCAGTGCAGGCATAGGTTACAGGGATCTAGTCACAGGTTCCCGAGCAGTCAGAGGACCCAGGGACCTAGGCTCATGATCCCATGAAGACCAGGACCAATAGGGAGTTTTCTTTACTCTCTATCTTTTGTTGAGCTATTTTTGGTTAGTTAGCATTGAGGACAATGCTAGCTTTCATTTGAGGGGGTAGCCCTATTTTGATGATATTGGGTTGTAAATATGATACTATTTTCGTTCTATTATGCTTTGATTTTCACGTTTGGTATGTATATAATTTTACCAGTTTATTTCACTTTTCGTATTTTGCAACATTGGTCTGTATATAAAGTTACTTTCTGATATATATATATATATATATATATATATATTCGTTCCCTCTTATGTATATTCGTTTAAATCCCCTATTGTACATATTCAGTTTACTTTCCGCATTTTCTTTCATAGCTTCTTACTTCGTTTTCGTAGCTTCTTATTTTGAGTTTTGCGTTCAATAAGCCTTTGGTTTTCTTAATGCCACGGTTCTTTCCAAAGGTGGAATTTGTCTGAACTAGGTGGATCTTCCCGATGATGGATGGCATGACAACCTTCTTAAGGGTTTGAGTCTATTTTCTTTTCTTTTTTTAGTACCTCAAGCAAAGCTTCACTTGGGCCTAACACAATTGCCTTGGATTTTATGGTCAAAAACAAATTGGTATGTATAGGATGGTGACAGTTGTGACTTTGAGACTCTTGTCTTGGCCGATAATCATCAAGTGGTTTTTTGGGACCATTTGTGTTGCTCAAATCTTAGCTAAGGTTGTTGTGGGCCCCTGACTCTGCCTCTTTAGCAATCCTATAGCTTATGTGGTGAGAATTTGAATTGCAAGTCCAAGTTCCGTGCCATTGAGTCTAGAACTTTCCCTGAATGTTTGTCTAGGCGAAATCATAAGTGTAGTTTGGCTTGAGAAGTGATTATAGGCTCTCCTTGATCCGAATGATATCTTGAAAACATCCATAGCCTACCAATGATAATGTACCTAGTAAACCCTTTGAGCCATAGCCCTTTTTCTTTCAAAGACCATGATACAAGCCTTTACCCGTTCTAAAAAGACCCTCTCTTGGCACCCGATCTTTCCTTAGCACAAGGCAAAAGCATAAGTTTGGGGGGAGAGACGAGGAATGCAACAAAGTGGTAAAAGGTACAAAAAAATGAAGAAAAGGAAAGGCAGAAAAAAAAATAATCAAAAAACCAAAAAGAATGAACAATGTAGAAGAAATGAAGGGATTCAATAAAAGTAAAGAGATGATAGGTGTGGAAAGTTTAGAAAGGAGAAAGAGGTTTGAAATGAACAAGAAAGAGTGACAGTGTGTCTCTCTAACCCCTAAGAAAGAAGTAAATGACTCAAAAAGTCAGGAGAATGTGTGCCAAAGTGAAGCAAATGAAGTGCTTAAGGGAAGATGAAACCTACTTAGACCAAATATTTCCTACCCTAAACCAAAAGCCTTCATTGTATCCCCATAAAAGCCCTATATGATCTTGAGTTGAATGAAGCTTACATTAGTGGTAACTCACATAAGGGGCTGCTTATGGAACTTAGAGCCGGACTTGTGACCTTTCTTTAAGAGAGATGAGTGTGTTTTCCACAACCCTCATTCTGAGTGCTACAATCTAAAAGTGAGGTCTTGCTTAAGGAAGAGTGAGGAGTATGAGTTTGGGTTCCACAATGACCAAAGTAGTAGAGAGAGTCTCCTTGATGAGTTGGGTCAATCCTTGATGCTCTTGTGTCGCACTAAAACCATGGTGTTTAGAAGGTTGAATGTTCTTAATGATTCATTTGAATTGAGGGCAATTGTTGGTCCCAATTGATGCTAGATGAGGTCACTTTAGGTCAGCTGAATTTTCTTGGTTTTACTCTTAAGGAGGTGGGACTTATTTTGTTTGCTTGAGGACAAGCAAGAGCTTAAGTTTGGGGGAGTTGATAACTAGGGATTCTAGTTTATTTTATACTCCTTTTTGCTTGAGTTTTGGATTAAAAATGTATACAAGTAATTCCGAAAACTTACATGTTGTGCTTGTTTGGTCAAAAAAGTGACAAGAAGTCAAAACCAGCTCAAAAAGGAGTGAAACTTGCACTAATGCGAAGAACAAGTCAAAGCATCGCTGCAGCATAAAATCCACTGCGGCTGCAACAGACCCACCGCGGCCGCAGTCCATATATTGCGGTCCGCAGTGGCAATGATCAGAGAGGATGCTATTTTGGAAGTTCAAGCAACACGGTCCGCGGTCGATTCTTCGCGGTCGCGGTAGCCTCATCGCAGCCGCAGTCCATTTGTTGCGGTCCGCGGAGAAGAGATTCAGAGAATGTGAAGTTTGGAAGATTCAAGACATCGCAGCCGCATTGCATTTCTCGCGGTCCGCGGTGAAGCCACCGCGGCCGCGGTCCATTTATTGCGGTCCACGATGGCTGGACCCGATACCTCTGTCAGGGGTATTTTTGTCCAGAAAATTCGGCCTTGTATAAATACTTCTTTTTCAGATTTTTAGGGTATCTTTATCTTAGCTGAGCACGTGAAGGCCGTTTTGGACCTATTTTGAGTAATTTTGTAGCTAGTTCAACATTGAATCTTTAAATCTTAGCTTGTAATTATATTTTATGGGTTATTCTTCATCTAAATATCTGATTTCTTCCATTATTATGAGTAGCTAGACCCATTAGCTAGGGTTGTGGCTCAACCCTAGTGTGGGTATTTGATGGGTCTTTTGTTTTAGGGCTTAGATGTTTATGGGTGGTTGATGTTTGGACTGATTTGTGTTCTCCATGTTGAATTAGTGGTTGCAAACACTAATTTGTGCCTTTTTGATTTGGGCTCTTCTTGAGAAAGAGAGCTTGAGTCTAGGAAAATCAGTCCAACAAGGAATTGGGGCGTATTCAAGAGATTGATAGCCCCAATTAACGGGTAAAATCTAGAGATAGTAATACCTGACTTGAGCCTATATTGCTTGCACAATTTTGACACCCAATTGGTCTTGAGAAAGTCAATTAGGGCAAAGTCACTCAAGCTACCGAGAGGTATAGGGTGAGTAGTGTCGTGCATTGGCTATATCGCGATCCCAAACATAACAACTTTGCCTTAGGCTTTAGAACCCGTCAAGTATTCACCTAGGAGAAAGTCACTTCCCTAGTGCTTCGTTAACCATTTAGAAAACCTTACAAGCATTTATACTTATCTTAATTCCGCACATCATTAGTATAAAATTAGAAGTAACAAACAAATAATTATGATTGGAAGTGTAATCAAGAGCACTATACACTGCTAGTTTAGATAAGAATCCAACTCCAAACATTCTAGCTCCCTGTGGATTCGATCCCGTCCTTCTCGGGTAAAAGCTGCATCGACCGCTCTTGCCACTTTATAGTGGTGTAGGGTTGGACTCGATCAAGGCTCAGGCGTTCGAGAAGGTCCAAGAGAAGGAAGTCATTGACTTCATCTAGGATCACATAATATGTCGATTCGGAATACCAGTCGAGATCATTTGTGACAACGAGAAACAATTTGTCGGCAGCAATGTAAGTAAGTTTTTCGAAGATCACAAGATCAAAAAGATACTATCAACACCTTATCACCCTAGTGGGAACGGGCAGGTGGAACCAACGAACAAAACTATACTCCAAAACCTGAAAAAGAGGTTGACCGATTCGAAGGAAAAATGGAAGGAAATCTTGCCCAAAGTGTGGGCATACCGTATGACTTCGAAATCAAGCACCGGGGCCACCCCGTTTTCTCTGGTCTATGGAGCTGAAGCCTTGATACCAGTCAAGGTGGGGGAACCGAGCCTCAGGTTCTAGTATGCTACTGAAGAGTCAAACGGTGAGGCCTGTTGATACCCAACTTTTCCCAAAAAATATTTCAAATTGCATATATGTCTTCAAAATCATGCATTGATTAGCAATTGATATTTTTCCACAATTTTCCTATATTTTTATTACTTTATCCAGCATTTTATTTCCAAGAAATAATTACAAAATTACCTCACAAATAATTTCAAAAGCATTTCTTGATGTAATGTATTATTTTTTGGTCCTATTAAGACCAAATTATTTCATAATTAGCCAAATTGGCACCTTTTGGCTATAATTGCAATAACTTTGCAATTATAGCCCAATCGTATGATTTTGTACTATTTTCATCCAGACATGTATTTTTTTTATTTTTCTAAATAAACATTTTAAAATTATTTTCTACGCATGAAATTCATTTTTATAATTAACAACTATTTTTGTAAATTGTTTTAATTAATTTACATTGGGTATTTAACAAATAGACACTATCATTTCAATTATAGCCTAATTAAATCAGACCCCAACCCAATTAAAACGGCCCAAATACCCCAGGCCCAATACCTTATCCTACCCGACCCAATCCCTTGTCTAATCTGGACGGTTGATCAATTTTAATCAACGATCCAGATCTCCCCTTTCCTTAATTAACCCTAGAGACTACCCCCCCTTCCCCCTCATTTCTCTCTTTCACTCCACCGTTACACTCTCCTCCCACCTCTCAAATTCTCTCTGCTAAAACCTAAAGCTCTCATCGGCCATCGACTTGCCGGTAACTATGGTGGTCTCACCACCATCCCAGCCCCCATGGCTCCTTCCTACGCCGGGTTACTGCTGCCTTGAGGTCCTCAAAGGAACCAGAGGCGGTTCAACTCACCCCCATGGTTTTTCATGTCATTCTCAGGCCAATCTTGGCCTGTCTGAGTAAGATCCTGCCATCTCCGGCTAGAACCTGTGGTTTCTAGGACGATTCTCTTTCTGTTTGGGTTATCTCTCTGAAACCCTAACTATTAGCTCTTGATTTCCTAGATCTGTAATAGATCTGGGTATATTCCGAGTTATTTTGCTGTTTTCCTTAAAGATTTTCCGATTTTTCTAAAACGACTCTTCATCTTCAAACCAGGGTTTCTTAACCCCTTTTCAAAATGGCTTTTTCTTATGATTTTAGTATTAATCTATGATTTTCACTATGTTTAAACGTGTATTTGAGTTTTCTCTTTTTATCCGAGTAATTATGTTGAAAACCCTAAGTTTCTTGGTTTTAATCCTTGATTCTGAGTCTGTTTTGTGATAATATGTTCGCTTAATCTGTATATGTGCTTGTTTCTCATGAGCCTTATGATTCTCTGTGGTTTTACCCTATTTTGTTCATCAATGTCTCTGACTTTTACTTCTTCCGCCTATGTCATGTTTATTCTATTAATTCATGCTATGCTCTATGTGAATCCCTAATTCTGTGTGATTTTACCCTATTTGGCTTATTAGGGTTTCTGATTCTTGCCTATTATGTGTTTATTCTGCTTGTTCTCATAAATTTGTGTCAATTTCTCCTAAATTAGTACTATTTGCTATTTTTGAATCTCTGAATCTGTGACTGATCCTTCACTGATTTCTTATGATATTCTCTACTGATTTTAACCTTTAAGATATTTTCTTACCTTAATCTATGGTCGAGCATGCCGTCAACTGATTCTTAAGTATTTTCCTTGATTAGAATCTGCTGAACCTAGTCTCTATTACATGTTGTGTACTTGTACTATGCTGAAAATATTACCTTATTTGTTATATTCAGTCTTATGTGATTTCCTTCTTTATTCAGTATTTGCCTGTTACCATTTAAATTTAACTCCTTAATTAAAGGAAGTACTTATACTGATTTTATTCTCATTAGTACATAGTTCCATAATTACTGCTGAACTATGATTCTTGCCTTATTTTCTACCTGTTTTCAAACTATAAGTACCTTGTGTTTCATTAGCACAAAGACACGGACACATTGGTTCAAAAACTCCCTTCTCACACAAAAACACTCTTCTGCTCTCTTTTCTTTGGTTACTTGCTATTGTTCTAAGTCAACCGGCTGCAAGCCAAGGCTGATTACTCTACTCTCTTGCTCCTCACTTTGTGTTTACTACCTTCTTTACTGGTATGTTCTGATTTCAATTCAAGTTCCAAAAATAATATGGTCCTTTTATTACTTCAATTCATCCCATTTCTAGTCTGCTTTTACTTATGGTTTTGCTGTGAAACCTGTAGTTGATATGTTTATATTATTAGCATGTTATGTACTCCCCTTCCTTAGGATCAGTATGAACATGTTACCCCCCTCTATGTAGTTTGTCTCCATGTGATCTTGCTCTATCTGGTTTCTGGTATGAATCTCCTTGTAAAGTAGTCTGCACTCCTAAACTTGTATGATTCTTGGATTGATTTTAAATTATGTTGATCGTATACTGAACCCCTTGAGCATTGCTGATTCTGTGACTATGTCTAATCAGTGTTTCTGAGCATATCTGTACCAAATCCAAAGACTTCTGCCTGCTATGGGTTTACCATTATGTGCTTTACCTGTCCCCAATTCCCATTTACCCCTGTGTGAAGGCTTATGGTGCTAAAGCTGTCTTGATTTTTTGTTCTATGTGTGATGCTGGAACCTGTTTTGGTTATGAGGTTGGTCTGTTGTTTGTTGATTGCCCTACTCTTTTCAAAACTGTCTTATTGAATAACTCCTCTGTTGTTTTACAAAACTATTTTCAAGTCTCTTTGCAAATTGTTTTCCTACTTAATTTTTTCTTTCAAAACTATGTCAAGCACTCTCACTCTATTCTTAGATCCCTATGTTCTGCCCCTCTAACGTGTGACTGCTTAGGGATCCCTATGAGATCCCTCTGAACTCTGATGCATTAGAGCTGGCCCTTCCACACTACACTTACTCAAATATGGTTGTGAAATCTGGGTGTGAGCACTGCCCGGGATCCCTTGAGGTCCTTAGGGAACTCTGACACACTCGGATATTGAGAAAGGCTATGAAACAATTTGAGCAGTTGAGGTTTTGGAAATCTGGGCCTACTTGCAGGCTCCCTATAGTGTAACTTCTTATTTTTCTTTATCTATTAATGTTATTCATTCAATGTTGGTTTGTGATATTCACTGTAAACGAATATTGGGGTTGGCTAGTGAAAAAGGGGAGGGTAGCTATACATGTTATCAAAGGGTAGAAACATGCTTTAGATTTATATTTTTCTGTATGTGCATTAGAATTCATGTTTAGGACCAATACATGCAAAGCATATCATGCATTAGATACCATGCTCCTAGTTTCATGTATATTGTTTTCAGTATCTCATTTTGACATCCTTATTATCACTTAGAAATCCTGTTTCTAGGATAGATGACAACATTAAAATAAACGGTTACTTATGCACGTTTTGAAATCATGCCGTAACCTGCTGTGCATTTAGAAATCCTGCTTTAGGAATTCTGCATATAAACCATTCTGAACCTTATATGTGCATATTAGATACCATGTTTAGGATCTCGTTCATACTCGCTCAATCACACCTAGTTAAACTACTGATGGATGAAAAAGGATATAAAACAGTCTCACGTCTAATTATCCTGTTTAAGTAAAACTGGTATTTCTGTATCTTGTAAAACTTAGAACAACATGCTTTAGGTAAAATATCTCCTACCATGTTTTAATAGTTCTGGTAACAATTGTGCATTATCCCACGCCTAGGCAAGCCTTAGGTAATCAAATTTCTTATAAAACTAGAAACTGCCTCTTTGTGTTTACTGCTTAATGGTTAACAGGCTTAAAATCAGTAGACAAACTGATTAGGCCCCTGCTTCTAAGTTTAAAAAAAAATTTGCATGTCTCTTGTGTTCTGATACTCACCTAGACATCACGTCTTAGGATCCTGTTTAATAATACTGCCCTTGTTTATGTTTGAGTCGTGCTGTTTACATGCATTATCTGCGGAGGTAAACCTGAGCCTCTTATTTGCTCCTTCCTGCTTTTATTTGCTAAAGTCCTATGTGTCCTTGCTTGTCGCCTTAGTATTTTCTACTTTAAACCCTAGGGGTCTGTCTAGAACTGCCTATAGGTAGAGGTCCTAATCTCCTCCAGGACCATTAAGAAGGGATGGGTAACAGCACACATAGAAATTGCTAAATAACATTCGCTTAATAACCGCTAAGGGGTAGGAAGGGTAGATATGGATATGATGACTACGCGTTAATGTCACATGTAGCCCCTCATTGAGGAGTGTTTACCGAGCATTGCGTGAGGTGATCCTGTAGGCTAACCAACCTAGGACCCCTCCTTCCCAAATTCCCTTTGTCTAAAACTTTACTCTTTTTTTATATGTACACAACTTGTTGAAAGCCTCTGTCTTATTATTTGAGTCATACAATGTCCAACATGCTTTATTTGCAATTATGTGTTTCAACTACTTATTTGTTATTGGACTAATTCATAAGTATAAGTTCGGTCGGGACCCACCGTTGTGGACCGAGAGGGGTGCCTAACACCTTCCCCTCAAGGTTATTTCAAGCCCTTACCCTAAATCTCTGGTAATGCAAACTAGTCCAAGAGTTAATCGCTATAGGTGCCCTAACACACCATAATCCGTTAGGTGGCAAATCTTCAAATACCCAAATCCCAAAAGAAAACGAGTCGATTCCCCCATGGAATGTCGAAACCCGGACTTTCTCCGCGAGGAGGAAAAAAGGGGGCGCGACAGCATGGCGACTCTGCTGGGGATATTTTAGGCTCTTACCATAACGAACCTATCTTTACGAATTAGTCCAAGAATGTTTTATCCCGTACCCTTTCCCTTTATTTGAATCTAACTGTCTATTTTTTAAAAGCATTTATGATTCTTTTATTCCTGAAACTGACTTGTCTCCTTGTTTTCTTTTCCGTAACTGTCTTTCAATTATTTAAATACCGCATTTACTTTTCTACGTGCAAATACTTGACTACATGCTATTAATTGCTGCATAAATCATGCTCCACATCATATTCCACTCGTGCGTATCAAATCCTATTGCAACGCTTGATGAGTGGTTGCGCTCTTCCTATTTATTACCCTTAAATTCGGAAAGGCTTATTTGCGGTAAAACTAGTCGATCAGCGGTGCAGTCGACGGTTCCGTGCCTTTCCCCCTCAAGTTGTACACTTGAGGATACCAGTCTAAAACCCTATAGTAACCTTACTCTGGTCAAAATTTTGCATGCATCATGGTCAAACCTAGTCGGATCAATTATGCTGTCCACATAATGATCCTTTAAGATGAGCGTTATCCAAAGTCCACAGGGGTTTCCATAATCCCAACGGACACAACCACATTCTGTGCATTAATTTGGAGAACTAAATGCCGATATGCTGATCATGAATGTATAAATAGTCGAGTCTGGTGGGGGAGAAAGGCCTAACCCTTTTGTTTTGTAGAAAATGAGGCACGAGGTCCCCAGATTCGGTATGGTTAGCAACATCCCGCCATTGATATTAGATTGGTGGGAGGACCTTTGCTCAAGTGAAAAAAACATGTAAGAAAGTACCTGGGTAACTTGCCTTCCTCGCTAGACATTGAGCCAAACAAGAGGTTGATCGAGGCTGCCACTTTATTCTGGGATAGTGAAAGGGCGGTGTTTCATTTTGGCAGCATAGAATTGACACCACTTCTAGAGGAAATTAGAGGGCTTGCGGGTTTGACTTAGGATAGCCCCGGGTTGTTGGTGCCGGAAAACCGTACTGGCAAAGGGTTCTTAAAGATGATGGGGTTGAAGAAAAAAGCTGACTTGAGATGCCTGAAGGAATCATACATACCCTTCGAGTATCTGTATGAGAGGTACGACCATAGCAAGTCCTTCCATACTTACCATGATGAGATCTCTCTCACTTCTCTGGGCCATATCCACCGCAGAGTGTTCGTGTTCATTGTATGCTTCCTGGGCCTGATAGTGTTCCCAATGAAAAAGGAAAGAATCCACACTAGGTTGGCCATGGTCGCCAAGACTTTGATGGAGGGGATCAATGGACAGACATACACCATAGTCCCCATGATCATAACCGACATCTATAGGGCTCTGGAGCGCTGTCAAAGAGGGGTCCAACATTTCGAGGGTTGTAATGTTACACCCCAAGTTTTCATACGTGAGAGTACGTCGTAAGTCATTGATGTAAGCTCGAAAATGAGATTATATTTGGAAGCAAATAAACTAAGTTAATCATGTTACCTTGGAGGTTACAAATATTTAAGATCATGAATAACAAGTACCTAAAGGGTTGGAAAGCTTAGTCGCTAAACGAATTGAAGAAAATAAGTTTCGTCAAAAATCGACAAGTTTGGAATGTTATAACATATTCTTTTAGGGTGAGACTAGGGTGATTAACATGATGAGGAGGTTAATTTATGAGTTATTGTAGTCGTATGATAGTCGTGTGTTATATTTTTAAGTCAAACGAGTTATGGAACAAAAGTTAGCAAAGATCATCACAAGTTGCATTTATAATGTGCTGAAATTTAGGTCAAATGTAGATGCACTTTTCTCCCAATATACTTGGCATAAATGGATGATCTACATATCAAATTGAAGATCTACGAGTCTAGTTTCCAACGCATTAAACCATTCGTCAATACGACATAGGAGTAGAGAGATATTCGCATTTTTGCGAGACCGCGCAAGCAGCTCCCAATGGGACCCACTTAGGCGGTGGTCGACCTACTTCACTTTATAAACGATTTGGACGCCTATTTTTCACATATTTTCAACTCAACTTCGTCTCCAAACTTCTCCTAACCCTTCTAAACAGATTCCACAAGTGTTTGAAGTGATTCCAAAGTGATTACACCATATCTCAACATCAAAACTTAGCTCTAGTGAAGAACAA
>NW_017672000.1:0-46945 GCF_001879085.1 Nicotiana attenuata
GTATTTGGGCCTGAGGCCGCAGTTTATGCTTTATGCATTTTGGACCTGAGGTCGCAGTTATGTATACGTATACTTGGGCCCGAGGCCGCAGTTGTGCACATATATATATATATATATATATATATATATATATATATATATATATATATATATATATATATATATATATATATATATATATTGGGCCGGAGGCTGCAGTTTATTTATTCAGATAAACAGGTTTTTCATCATTCAGAAGAGGAAGTATTCATATCCTTACTTCCTTTGTTCAGTTCAATCATTAGTTATCAGTTATTAGTTCAGTTATCAGTTATCAGTTCAGTTATTAGTTATCAGTTATCATTTCAGTTTCAGTTTCAATAGTTATCATTTCAGTTATCAATTATCAATTCTCAATTATCAGCTTAGTTTCAGTTTCAGCATTTACAATTCTTTCTTTAAGTTGCTTTACATACCAGTGCAATTCAAATGTACTGACGTCCCTTTTGCCCGGGGCCTGCATCTCACGATGCAGGTAATGATTAATAGGTTGATGATTCAGAGCGCTAGGATTCTCGTACCAGCTATTTGGTGATCCCCAGTTCTTTCGGGGCATTATCATTACTACAGTCTTCAGTATTTTCAGACAGTTAGTGTTTTCAGTACAAATTAGTGGCTTCATAGACTAGAGTAACAGTTAGACAGTGTCACAAGCTTTTCATGTTAAGCAATGTTGGCTACAAAGATGTTTCAGAATTGTATTAGTATTTCCGCACTTTGATTTATGTCATCCAGACTTTCAGTATATCAGCATGTGTTAGTTTATCTTCTGCATTCAGTATGTTATGATACCACATGTTGATTCAGCCAACCAGTTGGTTCGTTCGATCACATGTAGTCGGGAACCGAGTGCCGTGTTACGTCCAGACCCAGGTTCGGGGCGTGACAAAGCTTGGTATCAGAGCACTAGGTTCAAGAGTCCTAGGGAGTCTATGAAGCCGTGTCTAGTGGAGTTTCCTTTATATGTGTGTGCCGGCCACTCATATAAACGATTAACTACCAAGACATCCAGGATTGTCTCACTTCTTTCTACTCTAGATCGTGCCATGAAGCTTATAGCAAAAGGTAACCTTCTCTTCCTAGCGAATTCCAAACGTATTGGATGCCCAAGCGACGCGCAGGAGAAACGTAAGGTCCTATAGAGGATAATTGCCCATTCGGGTATAATCATGGAGTACAGGTTGGTAAAAATATGAGACTTTAGAGGATGTTAAAAGTGGGATGCAATGGATAGTAGTACAGATTAGAGCATAACCTTATCAGAAAGTACAAAAGCAGTTATCATGTCTTATGGTTATCAGTTTTACTCAACTACCAGTTATACAGTCTTTCAGTTAGCATGTTTATGGTTATTCAGTATGCCAATTATTAGTTATTCAGTTACCAGATCTCCAATTTTCAGTGTATCAAAATTCTTACGACTGGTGAGTATACAGTGATGCCTATGGGTGCTAAAAGAAAATATAAGTAACAGTGATTATAGCGAAAACTTCGCAAATTTTAGGTCCGGATTAAGACCCAAGAATCACCGGATAGTGCAGTAAGTGATTTATTAAATGATGGTATACTCTAAAGGATAAGTTTGTGTATGGTAGTGTAATCATATGTGTTTTACCTCAGGGAACAATTTCTTTTAATTTTTGGAAATGGAGCCACAAGTTGGATGATGATAATTCAGATGTCAGACCTTAACATTGGTCACTATAGTTTGGACAGAGAGGAGCCTAAGGGTAAAATACCTAGGAGTAAAAAACGATTGTTACTATTAGAGATGTATTTTTCGTACAACTCATGCAAATGACTAGAAGATATGATGTATGAAATGAGAACCAAGAGCAACCAATAGTGAATTTCAGGGAACGATTTTAAGTTGTTCATATTTATTCAAATCAGAACTTGAAGTACCACGTTAGTAAGTTACTATAAGAAGCAGCTATTGATGTAAGATAAAAGATATGGCAGTTCCCCCTTAGGTTATGTGACTAAATGATTACCCGAGATGTTTATAGTATGATATGATTTAGTATTTTATAGAAAGTTTGGGGTTAGATATCCCAATTTCATTTAAGGCAGATGAATTCCCTAAGTGTGATCCATGCACATAGTTAGAAGAAAAAAAGGGATAGTATGCGACCGTAGAACATGGTCGGATGGTGAGGGAAGTTAGAATAACCTTATGCTTCACTTTAGTTATTCAAAGCAGAGCAAGAAAACATGATGGTAGCAGGTGGTTAGTAAAAGAATAGTAAGTAAGTTTTGAGTTGATACAGTGAATTAGCACTTTCAGCAGAGCTAGTAGAGGTACAATTTGATTCACATAGCCAGGTTAACTCTAGTGAGCGGATAACAGTTTGAAATACCGAACGTGTGTTAGAACCCAAAGAGTTTATGTTAAACCCGAAGTACAACGATAGTGGGAAAGATAATCAGCTAGCAATAAGAGAGCAAACTATAGAAGAATAGCCTTAGGAATTATCGAAATGTGGTTTCTCCAAGATTGACAATGAGAGCAGAGTTAAATTATTAAGATTGTGTATGATAGTTGTGAATACATTAGCTTTTCGTTAAGTGAATAATTTAGTTTTTCCTAGTAAGAAAGATTTCTCAGAAGTAAGTTGGAAGATGAGTCGTCATTGACGTAGAGTGCAAAGAATTGCAGAGAATAAGGAAAGTTATTTGGATCCCAGTAAAAAGAGAAGGATCCACAAGTATAAGACCTTTGGTCTAAGGGGTGATGTGAAAATCTTAAGTAAGTCCAGTTGGAGATCTGAAACTCGAATAGCATGGGATATGAAAAAGAAAATCAGTTCGATAATGAGGGAAAATTGTGTAATTACCACACGGATTATGTCTAACATGTGTAAGAAAAACAAAGTGAGTAGAATGATCACCGAGTTTAGTTATTGATGATAAAGTGATCATAGAAAGCTATAAAATCATGCCCAGTTATGTATCACGAGGGTAGTGCCATTGCACGAGACTCTAGTCTTCGGAGTACTGGTTAAAGACTTAGCTCACAACAATTCTATAAGTGTTTTCAGGAAGTTCTTAAGAAGATAAAGTGTGGGAAGTATAACTCATGATTGAGGTAGATAAGAGAACTCTGGTGAAAGAAGTTCACCAGCCAAGATAGGAGTTCCACTTCGGACTTCGAAGATGACGGAGTTGTTGTCTAGAACAGAACTTGTCCCCGCTTAGTAGCCATAGAGAAGGAGAAACAATTTGATGATCCCTACGTGTTGCAGTTGAAAGAGGAGATTCACAAGTATAAGACGATGGCTTTTGAATAAGGGGGAGATGATGGTGCTTTGAGGTACTAGGACAGATTGTGTGTCCCAGACATAGATGGTCTTAAAGAGGGAAGATCATGTTAGAAGCCCATAACTCTAGGTATTCTTCCCATCCAGGTTCCCAAATATGCATCATGACCAAGGAGATTTATTCGTTGAACGACATGAAAAAGAACGTCGTAGACTTTATGGCCAGGCAGAGCATTTTATTTAAACAGTTGAGGACATGTCCTTGACGCCTACTGGGACGTGGTGGCCGACTTGGGAAGTCATTTTTAAGCCATATTTCGTCCCCCACAGCCCAAAACATAAAAACTTGCTCTAAAAAGGAAAACTCTCAAAAACCTAACTCCTTAAGGGTCCTTCCACCACCCAAGGTAAGTTCTAATGGTGATTCTAAGTTAATTACAATCTCCCAACATCTTATTAACATGGGTAAACCCTCCATATCATTAGATATTCGATTGGGACACCATTGTTGAGAGAAGAAACCCTAGAACTCGAATTCAAGAAGATTGAACGTCAAAGGTAATATCTTCACCCTCTAATTGATTCTATCATTGAATGAATGATTATACACTCTAGTTCATGAGATATGAGTTGATGGGTTTGATAGAAAAGCATGAACGGTGATAGGTTTGGGTTGTTGATTGGTTACTATAGGTTATGGGTGTTGATTACCTTATGGGTGATAAAGAATAATGTTGATTATAACCATTTGAGACTTTAGAATTTATCTAGGAGCAAGAGAATGGGTTATTGGGTGTAGAGACACCAGTAATAAGGGCTATGAAGCTTTATGCCACCGAGTGTTTGATAAAATGCCTAAGTGATCAAAACATGACTATTGTTGCTAATTTGGAATCCCTTTGACTTGTATTGATATAGATTAAAGGTGAAAGGGTTAGCGAATGTTGTATTATGCTCAAGAGCGGGAAGCTAAGGTATGTGAGGCTAACTCTATATGTTTGGGAATTTTAATGATTCTCCCTACACTACGTTTCTTTTACGACGTTACCAATTGCCTCAGAAATATAGTTAAGCCTAGTTTCTTGAACATTTGTAGAACTTCTATTCTCTATCTTCATAACTTGTTCACCACTTTCATTCTGAATGTTGTGAGCTCAGTGCGTATTCAATATAGACTTGGGTTTGATGCCCCCGAGTCTTTGTATAGATTACTCAGTATGCCATAAACAGTTGAAGTTTCAGTGTTCATAATCAGTTCAAGAATACATGTCTCAGTCTAGTCCCATTCAGTATTCCAGTATTATGTAACTCAGTGTGATCCAGTATTCCAGTATTATATAACTCAGTGTGATCCAGTATTACAGTATTATGTAACTCAGTGTGATCCAGTATTCCAGTATCATGTGACTCAGTGTGATTCAGTATTTCATTATCATGTATTGCAGCTTGATTCTCAGTTCCTGAATGTTGAACACCTGTATTTGGGCCTGAGGCCGCAGTTCACGCTATATGCATCTTTGGGACTGAGGCTGCAGTTTATGCTTTACGCATTTTGGACCTGAGGTCGTATTTATGTATACGTATACTTGGGCCCGAGGCCGTATTAGGCCTGAGGCCGCAGCTTATTTATTCAGATAAACAGGTTGTTCATCATTTAGAAGAGGGAGTATTCATATCCTTACTTCCTTTGTTCAGTTCAATTATTAGTTATCAGTTCAGTTATCAGTTATCAGTTCAGTTATCAGTTATCAGTTCTGTTATCAGTTATCAGTTATCAGTTATCAGTTATCAGTTCAGTTATCAGTTATCAGTTATCATTTCAGTTTCAGTTTCAATAGTTATCATTTCATTTATCAATTATCAATTCTTAGTTATCAGCTAAGTTTCAGTTTGAGCATTTACAATTCTTTCTTTCAGTTGCTTTACATACCAGTACAATTCAAATGTAATGACGTCCCTTTTGCCTGGGGCCTGCATCTCACGATGCAGGTAATGATTTACAGGTTGATGATTCAGAGCGCTAGGATTCTCGTACCAGCTATTTGGTGATCCCCGGTTCTTTCGGGGCATTATCACTACTACAGTCTTCAGTATTTTCAGACAGTCAGTGTTTTCAGTACAAATTAGAGGCTTCATAGACTAAAGTAGCAGTTAGACAGAGTCTCAGGCTTTTCATGTTAAGCAATGTTGGCTACATTTATGTTCTAGACTTGTTTTAGTATTTCCGCACTTTGATTTATATCATCCAGACTTTCAGTATATCAGCATGTGTTAGTTTATTTTCCGCATTCAGTATATTATGTTATCACATGTCGATTCAGCCAGCCAGTTGGTTCGCTCGGTCACATGTAGTCAGGCACCAAGTGCCATGTTACGTCCAAGCCCAGGTTCGGGGCGTGACACCACTCCTTGTCCTTCGAATCATACCCGGTTCGTACGAATCTTTATTCAAAAAATTTGGCCAAAACTTTGACCGTTCCAAATCGCTTCAAACTCACACCCTATGACCCTTATCCCTATCTAAGCCCCAAACCACCCTTAGCCCCCCTCGAATCAACCCCAGCTTGTTAAAATTCCAGATCCTAGATTTCGAAAAAACCGTAGGTTTTCTCCTCCTCTTTGCTTGGTCAGTGAGTGGTTGGATGAACCCCAAAACCACCATTAGTCGATTGTCCCCTGTTAAGGGCAGTTGATTAATGACGGTTGAGGGTTCACTTTCTTTCTTCGAAGAGTTCGTCCTAGTTCTTGAAAGATTTCTGAAGCAGACAAGGTTATTCCTCCTCTTCTATTTTATTCGTTTCCCTCTGAGTTTCCCTTCTTCTTTCATTCTTCATGGTTTTGTTTTGCTTTATTTGCATGGCTAGATTTCCTGATTTTAATTTTATCAATTATGCTTCTGTGCTTGTTCATTAATAATAATTATTTAGTTTAGGGCTAATGTTCGAGTTTGCCATCAGGATTTCAGTTTCCTTTCCAATTTGTTTGTTTTTTAGTGTTTAATGAAGTGAAAATCAGCACTTAGCCTCTTTCGATTCTCTATTTTAGCTGGTTGATTTAATTGTTTCTAAGGGTGAAATAGGTTATTCACTGTTTGTTAATTGTTAAACGTAAGTTTCAATGGGTGAATCTTTGAATTGTTTCTGAATTCAAAACCTTTTGATGCCTTTTGATTCAATTTGCCTTTGGTTTCTATTAGAGAATTATTAGTCTAATTTATGATTCTTCAGGACTTTTAAGGCTTAAATGAACAAACAGAAACTTTAGGGACCCATTTGAATTAGAAAAGTTTGGGTTGAGGCTGAAATAAGTAGTAACTTAAAGAAGTAAAAAGGGGTTTTTACTTAAGCTAAAATTCAGAAATATCGTAGAAAAGGGTACAGCTGTCCCAGCTGTTAAAAATGTGCTGAAATGCAGGACAGCTGTACCAAGGGCTGTTAAATAGGACTGTACTATTATTCCTTAGGATAAGGAATATCTTAAAAGGTACCCTCCCCATAGCCAGCCTATATATAGGCTCTATCTTTTCTGGAAAAAAATGGAGATCATATGCACACATGTACAGCCTGATTGTTCTGCACAAAAAAAATCTCTGAAAGCACATCATATTCTTCAGAAATTTTAAAACTCAAAAACTCCTCATTTGGTTCCTGATTCTTACAAGTTGGGAGTGGTTTGAAATAGGGAAATTTTTGGGTTCAATTGGTCATTTCCTAGGTTCAAGTGCTGGATTTTGAGTCTGAAACTTGGTTTCTTTGGTCTGCTATGGCCCTGACCTGTTGCAGTTCCTCCTTGTCAAAGTTTCAGCTAGTTTCTGCACTGTTAGTTGTTGTTTTATTGTTGTTGTGCAAGGTACTGAACTTTATTCTTCTCGTGTAATGTTTGTTGTTTAAGAAATGTGAAATCAGTTGCATAAATGATGTTTGTGCAAATGAGTGTCTTTTTCATGATAGTAGTTAGCCTATAATGATATGGATATAATTGAATCTTGAACATGTGAGTTTAGATTCTGAGCATGAGTAGATTGCTCTATGTTTGAATGTTTTATGAGCTTCAATCTTGCAAAGTTAGTCATTAGGGTTGGATTTGAGGTTTTGAAGTCAGTCCCTTACCTTTGTTTGAGCATATAAATTCCGCTTTACTTAAATCCTTTTGTTTTGTCCTCTGTTTGTTTTGTTATAAGTTGATACCTGCGGATTTGGCCATTTATTGGCCAAATCAGCAGGTTTTGAAAGTTGGAAATTGGAGTTTAATACAACAGAGAACCAAGCTCTAATGGACAAACCATGTCCAAAAGAGGAGGGATTCTTCAGGATATCATTCGTGCAAATTTGTAATAGATTAATTATTTGCAAAGTATTTATGTATTAATAGGTTGCCATGTATTGATTTGAAGATTTTTTTTAGGGACTGTAATAATTTAAGGCGTTAGTTCCATTTTTACTGATTTTTGGACAAAAGCATGAAGAGTGCCCCAGGCACTATTGTATTTCTGTTCATAAAAACATTACAGCTCAATGGGCTAAAGTGGGAGCCCCAATTCGTGAAGGGTGAAAATGGGTTCAAACACGAGGCCCAATCAAACTTGGCCTGCGAAACAAGTCTGAACCTGGGCCATTGGGCCTGGGTCCTGAACCCAAGTTCAGACGTTTGTTTTTTTTTCTATAAATCATGGCTCAAGTATGTGCTTCTCTTGTGTTGCAAATCATGTATTCAATTTTCAACTAGAATGGCAATTTCATTTCCAAATCTATGATTTTATTTGGATTAGGCGGAAAACTGATATTCAACCCTTGTTAGTTTTAAAGGTAGATAGGCCCAAATTAGCAAAGATAGCCATTGGGCCCGCCTAATTTTGATCCCAATGTGGGCTGGCCATTTCAATTGTGGCAATAATGCACAGAATCTTTTGATTCATTGGGCCAAATCGCGTGCCCAGCTGCAACATCAAATCTGATTTGTTTAAAAGCTATTGCTGGCCCATTCCGTTTGTCCCAAAATAATTTAAAATATTTTCATAATCATGTAGCCTTTGTTAAGCTTAAGTAATTTCAAACAGGAGTATCCTAGATGGCCTTAATTAATAAGTTTTCTTCCAAAACCATTTGGGGTGTGCCATGTTTAAAACCCATAACATATGGCCCTCATGAACTTATTAAAATTTGTAAAATTGAGGTGTACCATGTTAAATAAAACCGCTAGGTCCATGGACCTCATATAATTAATAATAACTCTTTTAAAATCGGGGTGTGCCATCAATTGAATTTTCCATGGCCCTCGAAAACTTTGTTATTAATTTGAACAATCGTAGTTTGCTTTAGGCCCGATTTAGATTAATATTGCGATTATGTATACGTTCGCGTAACATAGTTGCAAATTTAACCCTAAAAAAGACTCGAGGGATGCGTTCGCGCAACTTTAACTAAACTTTCTTAATAAATCAACAAAAGTGTTATTAATCGTGGACACATTTGTGTGACATGATTTTGACGCGCCAAAAGAAAAGAGTATATGTACGCGTAACTCAATTCTTTAATTAGGAATAATTCAAGTGATTTAAAAGCGGTTAAAAGATAAATGCACATAGGTCCTAAAAATGAGTAGTTATACAATTTAAGCCAAGTAATAATCACTAAGCGACCGTGCTAGAACCACGGAATCCGGGAATGCCTAACACCTTCTCCCGGGTTAACAGAATTCCTTATCTAGAATTTCTGGTTCGCAGGCTCTTTTAAAATAAAACTTTCTCGATTTGGGATTTTAAATAAACCAGTGACTTGGGACACGGTAACTTATTCCAAGTGGCGACTCTGATTAATAAATAATCCCATTTCGAATAATGTCACTTTAATTGGAAAAACTCCCTTATACTCCCTCTCGGAGTGTGTAGTAAAAGGAGGTGTGACAGTACTTGAGTTGTATTATTCTAGTTAGAGTTAACTTGAAGTAGTCGCAACAACCCATGATAAGTCGCTACAATGGTTATAGTTTGATCCTTAGGTTTGCAAGAGGTTTGTAAATTTTGTTTTAACTCATAGTTGTAGTGAAGTCTTTGAGGAAAATCCTACTAGGTATAGTAGGTCGTGGTTTTGTCACCTTTCTAAGCCGGTTTTGGCTTAAAAATCCTTGTGTTCTTTACTTTCTGCAATACGTGTTCCGTAACTGTAGTATAAGGAACAAATTGAAGAACCAAGTCCTTCGATAATCCAGTGCACGCAAAAATTAGATATCATACAAAACATCCCCTCTTGTATGGTATTGAAGTATAAAACATCAGTTCAAACTTGGGACAATGTAGAGCGACCACTTGAATGTTGAGATAATTTTAATTTATTTTATTTAGTTTTTTTTCCTAACAAGCATGTTGAAATTATCTCAGATTAATGACTAGTTGTTTAAGATAGTAAAACAATATTCATTAGGGGTATACGGAAAAAAATTGTGCAACGATTAATTAGTCAGAAATAGAGAGTATCACTCAAACTTGAAGTTTCCTTTTTTAAAAGTTAAGAAAAAAGAAACCAATGTTTCTTCTAATTATTGTAAATCACAAATTGGTGGACATAAAATCCAATTAATAACATCATAAATCCATCACAACCAATGTTTCTTCTAATTTTTTTTATCACCTTCAATTATTTATACTACTAACTCTAAGAAACAACCTCTAACTCATAACAAGACAATAACCATCGAATCATATATCAGATTTTACAATTAAGATAATCATATATCATGATTAATACCGATTAAACTCCAAAGTTGCAATAGCCACATAAACGTATACGAGTAGTGTGATGGTCCAAAAGGTCATCTTCTGCTTCAGAATCCGATTTTATATTCCGAGGCCTTAAAAACCTCATTTTATCTCTCCTCAATTTGTGTGTGCAGCCCGGGCGCGTATCCGAATAGCCCTTATGTGAAAAATTTAAGAAATGATGATTTTTGGATTAAAAAGATAATTTTTGTTGACTTCAGTCACCGTTTTGGATAAGCGGACCCGGAACCGTGTTCCGACGGTCCCGGAGGATCCGTAGTAAAATATGGGACCTGGGCGTATGCTCAAAATCGAATTCGAGGTCCCTAGCCCGAGAAATAAATTTTTGAAGAAAATTGACAAGACAGAAAATGTAATAATTTAAAAGATTCGATCTTGTTGGTATCGGGCCTGTATTTTGGTTCCGCAGCCCGGTACAGGTCCGTTATGGTATTTAAACCTTATCTGTAAAATTTGGTGAAAAACGGAAGTGATTTGACGTGATTCGGACCTTTGATTGAGAACATAGAAAGTTTGAAGCTATCTTGAAAATTTCATGTATTTGGTGTGAAATTCATAGTTCCATGTGTTATTTTGGCGATTTGATCGCATGAGCAAGTTCTTATGATATTCTAAGACTTGTGCATGTTTGGTTTGGAGCCCCGAGGGCCTCGGGTGAGTTTTGGATAGGCTACGGAGTGATTTGGACTTAAGGAATTTTGCTGGTGTGCTTCAGGTCTGCAGACTTCGCCATATGCGAGCACCGCATTTGCGAAGATATTTCACATTTGCGATCAGAAGACTGGGAAGGGGACGTTCGCATTTGCGAAGCTCTGTGTCGCAATTGCGATGAGAACAGGCTGCATTTGCGAACACTTGTTCGCATTTGCGATGCTAGCAGGCCAGCCAGGCCAATCTTCGCAATTGCGAAGTAAAGTTCGGATTTGCGAGTTCCCATTTGCGAACCTGTGATCGCAAATGCGATACCTACAACTGTTCAAAACGATTTTTGGACGGGATTATTCATTCATTCTCCCATTTTACAAAACCTAAACTTCAAGAGGCGATTTTCCAAACACTAGTTCTTCCCCAAATCATAGGTAAATGATTCTTAACTTATTTCTTTCAATCTATTTCATCTTTTTACAAGATTTCATCCAAGAATCTAGGGTTTTTATGGTCGAATTGAGTGTTCTTTAGTAGAACTTAGGAATTTCAAAATTTGGGGATTTGGACCTCAATTTGAGGTCGGATTCCAAAACTAATTGTATATCCGGGCTCGGGGTGAATGGGTAATCGGGTTTTGGTCCGAATTTCGGGTTTTGACCAAGCAGGCCAAGGGTCGATTTTTGACTTTTTGGGGAAAATGTTGGGAAATCTATATTTATGCATTGGAATTGGTTTTTTTAGCGTTAATTGATGTTATTAAGTTAATTATGATTATATACGAGTAGATTGGAGGTGGAATCGAGAGGTAAAGCTGTCTTTAAGCTTTGAAATACCCGTTGGCTTGAGGTAAGTGTATGGTCTAACCTTGACTCGAGGGGCTAGGGTCCCCGACTTGCTTGGTATGTAATACCATGTGTGTGGCGTATAGGTGTGGTGACGAGCACCTATGCGTCGCCAAATTTCCTGTTTAGCCTGTTCTCTTCCTCGTTTCCTAATATATATTGCTTTCCTGTCTTAATTGCTACTTGTTTATTGATGCTTCCATGTCTAATTTCTCCTTGTTAAATGTTGTTTCTCTATTGACGTTATTAGTTGTTCCGTAGTTTCATTATATCTCACTGTTGGTTTACGTTGGTTTATTGATGCTTCATAGCACACTTTGGTTGGTCTCGCTATGTAGTAATAACTGATGAAGTTTCATAAATGTAGTGATCTTCCGTTGTTTTTGTTTGAGGTATAAGTGTTGTGGACGATTTGAGTCAACTTGTGAAATACTTGTCTTTATTTTGTGATTGGTGCTGATGTGATGGGATCGGGTTCTACGCCGCAACAGGAGGAATAAGGGTGAAATGTGATTGTCTGGTGGGATCGGGTTGCACGTCGCAACAGGAGGAATAAGGGTGAAATGTGATTTTCTAGTGGGATCGGGTTGCATGCCGCAACAAGGAGTTATAAGTATGGATAGGTGGGATCAAGTTGCATACTGCAACAGGAGGAATAAGAGTGATAAATTGAGGAGTAATAAGGGTAAACTGGTGGGATCGGGTTTGCAAACCGCAACAAGGAGTAATAAGGGTGAATGCTTATACTGTTATTGACTATATAGTGGGATCGGGATGCGCGCCACATCATTTGTTTTTTATGCATTCTTCTTCTTCTTCTACTAAGGTTCATTATTGTGGTGTTGAAACTTTCTTAAGGATTGGTTATAGCTGAGTATTGGTAGAACGACTGGGTTGCGTATTTATTTAATGCAAGTTACTGTTATATTTCATTCTGTATTTCCTTTCTGTCGTAGAATAAACTGTTGCAGGTTATATATATTGTTATGCCCCACCGTAGCCTCGTCACTACTTCATCGAGATTAGGCTCGGCACTTACCAGTACATGGGATCGGTTGTACTGATACTGCACTCTGCACTTTCTGTGCAGATTTCGGTGCTGGTAGTGGCTGATTGAGAGGTCGGTTGCCGTTACTGCATTTAGGAGACCCAAGGTAGTCCTGCAGGCGTCCGCAGGCCCTGGCGTCCCCTTTTACGTTTACTTCATTTGTGTTTTACTTTCTTCGAGAGAGATGTATTTTCTTTCAAACCCATGTTTGTAGTTATTCATAGAAGATTCGTGAGTTGTGACACCAGTTTCTGGGTGGTACTGTTTTGAACTGGTTAATATTATAAGGCTAATTAGTTAAATATGTTCTTCCCCTTTTATTTCTGTTGGATCCGTTTTTATTAATCTTAATTATAGAAAAATATAAAGGAAAAAGGTGATTATATCTCTAACTTTGGCTTGCCTAGCGAGCGCGATGTTAGGCACCATCACGGTCCCCACGGTGGGAGATTCGGGTCGTGACAAGTTGGTATCAGAGCACTAGGTTACCTAGGTCTCACAATTCACGGACAAGCTTGGTTGAGTCTGAGGGATCGGTACGGAGACGTCTTGTCTTATCCCAGAGGCTACAGAGTTAGGAACAATTTCACTTCTATTCATCTCTGTCGTGCGGTTTGATCTCTCAATGCTAATTGAACTCTTTACTCTGTTCGCAAATGGCGAGAACACGTACCGCTTCATCAGCTGATCAGCAGCCCGAGCCCCAGTGGCAGCTCCTACGAGGGGCAGAGGACGAGGCCGAGGCCATGCTAGAGGCCGAGGCTAAGGCAGGGCACAGCCCAGAGCTCAAGCAGCAGCACCAGCGGCGGAGCCTCAGGAAGAGTTCGATGAGGAGGCTCCAGCCCAGACCGTTCCAGCAGGGCAGCTCAGGATCCACAGGGGTTCATCGCTACCCCGGTACTTTAGGATGCTTTGGTCCGTCTAGCGGGACTTATGGAGAGTGTTACTCAGGCCAGCATACTTCCTGTAGCACCAGCCGTCTCTCGGGCTGGGGGAGGAGCACAGACTCCCGCTACTCACACTCCGGAGCAGATGGCTCCCCAGTTTCAGACTCCAGCAGCTCAGCCAGTTGGGGTAGTTCTGCCGAGTGTTGCAGCACAGACCGGTGATGGGTCAGCTATGTCTTCTGATGCCTTGTGGATATTGGACAGGTTTACCAAGATTTTCACTACTACCTATAGTGGTACGTCTTCAGAGGATCCCCAGGACTATTTGGACAGTTGCCACGAGGTTTTGCGGAACATGGGGATAGTGGAGACCAATGGGGTCGACTTTACTGCTTTTCGTCTGTCAGATTCCGCCAAGAAATGGTGGAGGGATTATTGTTTGGCCAGACCAGCTGGATCACCAGCTCTCACCTGGAACCAGTTCTCTCAGCTATTCTTGGAGAAGTATTTTCCTTTCACTCAGAGAGAGGACTATCGGAGGCAGTTTGAGCGCCTTCAGCAGGGTTCTATGACTGTCACTCAGTACGAGACCAAATTTGTTGATTTAGCCCATCATGCTCTTCTTATACTTCCCACCGAGAGAGAGACGATGAGGAGGTTTATTGAGGGACTTGCTCAGCCTATCAGATTGCAGATGGCTAAGGAGACAAGGAGTGAGATTTCTTTCCAGGATGCAGCCAATGTGGCCAGGCGAGTTGAGATGGTTTTAGCTCAGGGGAGTGGTCAGGGGTCTGACAAGAGGCCTCGTCACTCCGGTGGATTCAGTGGGACCTCATCTGGAGGTCGAGGTACTTTTGGTAGAGGCCGTCATCCCAGGGCGTTTCATTTAGCACTTCAGACATCCCATGGAGCTTAGAGGGTCGTGGTCCTTATGTACCTCCTTCAGGGCAGCCAGCTTATAGTGCACCGCCAGCTCCTGTCAGAGCACCTCCTCTTCGGAGTTATTATCGCGATCAGCCGGCCTGTCAGGGTTAGTCTCAGTTTCCTCAGCCGCAGTATTCAGATGGAAGTTTTGAGTGTGGTGAGTATGGGCATGTCCGGAAGACCTGTCCGAGATTAGTGGGTGTTCAGTCACAGCAGCAGAGTTCTCATGCCATGATTCCGGCACCGCCTGCCCAGCCAGCTAGAGGTAGGGATTAGGGAGCCAGAGGTAGGGGTCAGCCCGCTAGAGGTGGAGGTCAGGCAGTTAGAGGTGGAGGCCAGGTCGCTAGAGGTGGAGGCCAGCCAGCAGGAGGTCGTCCCAAGGATATGGTTCAGGGTGGTAGGGCCCAGCCCCGATGATATGCTATCCCAGTCAGGCCTGAGGCTGAGGCATCAGATGCCGTTATCACAGGTACGGTTTCAGTTTGCAGTAGAGATGCTTCAGTTCTATTTGATCCAGGTCCTATGTGTCATCTTATTTTGCTTCATATTTGGTTGTGCCTCGTGATTCTTTGAGTGCTCCCGTGTATGTGTCCACGCCAGGAGGGGATTCTATCATTGTAAACCGTGTCTATCGTTTGTGTGTGGTTGTTATTGGGGGTCTTGAGACTAGTGTAGATCTCCTACTTCTCGATATGGTTGACTTCGATGTTATTTTAGAGATGGATTGGTTGTCACTTTATCATGCTATATTGGACTATCATGCCAAGACCATGACATTAGCCTTGCCGGGGTTGCCTCGATTGGAGTGGAGAGGGACTCCTGCTCATTCTATCAGCAGGGTTATTTCTTATATGAAGGCTCGGCGTATGGTCGAGAAGGGGTGTTTGGCGTATTTGGCTTATGTTCGTGATTCTAGTGCTGAGGTTCCTTCTATGGATTCTGTGCCAGTTGTTTGGGAGTTTCCAGAGGTATTTCCTGTAGACCTGTCGGGGATGCCACCCGACAGGGATATTGACTTTTGCATTGATATGGCTCCGGGCACTCAGCCCATTTCTATTCTACCGTACTGCATGGCCCCGCCAGAGTTGAAAGAGTTGAAGAACAGTTGCAAGATTTGTTTGATAAGGGCTTTATTAGACCTAGTGTCTCGCCCTGGGGTGCGTCGGTGTTGTTTGTTAAGAAGAAGGATGGATCGATGAGGATGTTCATAGACTATCGGCAGTTGAACAAAGTCACCATCAAGAACAACTATCCATTGCCGAGGATTGATGATTTATTTGATCAGCTTCAGGGTGCCAGGGTGTTTTTAAAGATCGATTTGAGGTCTGGCTTCCATCAGTTGAGGATTAGGGCATCCAATGTCCCTAAGACAGCTTTTCGAACTCGGTACGGTCATTATGAGTTTCTAGTGATGTCATTTGGGTTGACAAATGCCCCAGCAACATTTATGGATTTGATGAACCGGGTGTTCAAGCCCTATCTGGATTCCTTTGTGATCATTTTCATTGATGATATCTTAATCTACTCCCGTAGCCGAGAAGGTCATGAGCAGCATCTTCGGATCGTTCTTCAAACTTTGAGAGACAACCAGTTATATGCTAAGTTTTCGAAATGTGAGTTTTGGTTGAGTTCGGTTGCTTTCTTGGGTCACGTTGTATCAGTAGAGGGTATTTAGGTGGATCCTAAGAAGATTGAGGCAGTCAAGGACTGGCCTAGACCCACATCAGTTACAAAGATCCGGAGTTTCTTGGGTTTGGCGGGTTATTACCGTCGGTTTGTGGAGGGGTTTTCATCCATAGCAACTCCGATGACCAGGTTGACCCAGAAGGGTGCCCCGTTCAGGTGGTCGGACGAGTGTGAGGCGAGCTTTCAGAAGCTCAAGACAGCTTTGACTGCGGCGCCGGTGATGGTGTTGCCCACTGGTTCAGGGCCATATACGGTACATTATGACGCATCTCGTATAGGACTTCGTGAGGTGTTGATGCAGAATGGTAAGGTTATTGCATATGCTTCACGGCAGTTGAAGATTTACAAGAAGAATTATCCATTTCATGACTTGGAGCTAGCAGCCATTGTTCACACGCTGAAGATTTGGAGGCATTATTTATATGGCATGTCGTGTGAGGTGTTTACGGATCATAAGAGTTTCCAGTATTTTTTCAAGCAGAATGAGCTCAATTTGAGGCAAAAAAGGTGGTTGGATCTATTGAAAGACTATGATATCATCGTCTTGTATCATCCCGGGAAGGCCAATATGGTGGCCGATGCTTTGAGTAGGAAGTCGGCTAGTATGGGTAGCCTTGCGTATATTCCAGTCGGTGAGAGACCGCTTGCTTTGGATGTTTAGGCTTTGGCCAATCAGTTCGTAAGGTTGGATGTTTCTGAGCCCAGCCGTGTTCTAGCTTGTACAGTTGCCCGGTCTTCATTATTTGAGCGTATCAGAGATCGGCAGTATGATGATCCTCATTTGCTTGTCCTTAGGGACACAGTGCGGCACAGAGATGCCAAGCAGGTTACAGTTGGAGATGATGGAGTTTTGAGGATGTAGGGTCGAGTTTGTGTGCCTAATGTGGATGGACTTCGTGAATTGATTCTAGAGGAGGCCCATAGTTCCCAATATTGTATTCATCCAGGCGCTAACAAGATATATCAGGACTTGCGGTAGCATTATTGGTGGAGGAGGATGAAGAAGGACATTGTTGCATATGTAGCTCGGTGTTTGAATTGCCAGCAAGTAAAGTACGAGCATTAGAAGACCTGGTGGTTTGCTTTAGTAGATTGAGATTCCTGAGTGGAAGTGGGAGCGTATCACTATGGATTTTGTTGTCGGACTCCCACGGACTCAGAGGAAGTTTGATGAAGTATGGGTCTTTGTGGATAGGCTGACTTAGTCAGCGCATTTAATTCCTGTGGCGGTTTTCTATTCTTCGGAGCGGTTGGCAGAGATCTATATCCGTGAGATCATTCGTCTTCATGATGTGCCCGTATCTATCATTTCTGACCGAGGTACGTAGTTTACCTCGCATTTTTGGAGGGCAGTGCAGCGTGAGTTGGGTACGCGGGTCGAATTGAGCACAGCATTTCATCCTTAGATGGATGGACAGTCCAAGCGTACTATTCAGATTTTGGAGGATATGCTTCGCGCCTGTGTTATTGACTTTGAAGGTTCTTGGGATCAGTTCTTGTCGTTAGCGGAGTTTGCCTACAACAACAGCTATCAGTCGAGCATCCAGATGGCTCCCTATGAGGCATTATATGGTAGACGGTGTCGATCGCCAGTTGGGTGGTTTGAGCCGGGGGAGGCTCGGTTGTTGGGTACAGAACTAGTGCAGGATGCCTTGGATAAGGTCAAGATTATCTAGGATAGACTTCGTACAGCTCAGTCCAGGCAAAAGAGTTATGCCGACCGTAAGGTTCGTGATGTGGCATTCATGGTCGGAGAGCAAGTGTTGCTTCGAGTGTCGCCCATGAAGGGCGTGATGAGATTTGGGAAGAAGGGCAAGCTAAGCCCTAGGTTCATCGGGCCTTTTGAGATCCTTGATCAAGTGGGAGAGGTGGCTTACAGACTCGCGTTGCCGCCAGGTTTATCAGCTGTGCATCCAGTGTTTCATGTGTCCATGCTTTGGAAGTATCACGGTGACCCATCCCACGTGTTAGACTTCAGCACTGTCCAGTTGGACAAGGATTTGACCTACGAGGAGGAGCCGGTAGCTATTCTAGACCGGCAGGTCCGACACTTGAGATCGAAGAGTTACCCTTCAGTTCGTGTGCAGTGGAGAGGTCAGCCTGTTGAGGCAGCTACCTGGAAGTCCGAGTCCGATATGCGGAGCAGATATCCCCTTCTTTTCACCGACTCAGGTACTTTTCTTGTCCGTTCGAGGACGAACGGTTATTTTAGAGGTGGAGAATGTGATATCCCAAAAGGTCATCTTCTGTTTTAGAATCCGATTCCGTGTTTCGAGGCCTTGAAAACCTCATTTTATCTCTCCTTTATTTGCGTGCGCAGTCCGGGCGCATATCCGGAAAGCCCTTATGTGAAAAATTTAAGAAATGATGATTTTTGGCTTAAACAGATGATTTTTGTTGACTTCGGTCAACGTTTTGGGTAAATGGACCCGGACCCGTGTTCCAACGGTCCCGGAGGGTCCGTAGTAAAATATGGGACCTGGGCGTATGCCTGGAATCGAATTTCGAGGTCCCTACCCCAAGAAATGAATTTTTGAAGAAAATTGATAAGACTAAAAATATAATAATTTAAAATATTTGATCTTGTTGGTATCGGGCCCGTATTTTGGTTCCGGAGCCCAGTACAGATCCGTTATGATATTTAAACCTTATCTATGAAATTTGGTGAAAAACGGAAGTGAATTGACGTAATTCGGACCTTTGGTTGAGAAAATAGAAAGTCTGAAGCTATCATGAAAATTTCATGTGTTTTGGTGTTCAATTCATAGTTCCATGTGTTATTTGGCGATTTGATTGCATGAGCAAGTTCGTATGATGTTTTAAGACTTATGTGAATGTTTTGTTGTGAGCCCCGAGGGCTCGGGTGAGTTTTTGATAGGCTACGAAGTGATTTGGACTTAAGGAATTTTGATGGTGTGCTGAGGTCTGCAGACTTCGCATTTGCGATGTCTTGCTCGCAAATGCGAGCACCGCATTTGCTGCGATACCTGCAACTGTTCGAAACGATTTTTGGACGGGATTTTTCACTCATTCTCCCATTTTTAAAAACCTAAACTTCAAGAGGCGATTTTCCAAAGACTAGTTCTTCCCCAAATCATAGGTAAATGATTCTTAACTTATTTCTTTCAATCTATTTCATCTTTTTACAAGATTTCATCCTAGAATCTAGGATTTTTCATGGTAGAATTGGGTGTTTTTTGGTAGAACTTAGGAATTTCGAAAATTGGGGATTTGGACCTCAATTTGAAGTCGGATTCCAAAACCAATTGTATATCCGGGCTCGGGGGTGAATGGGTAATCAGGTTTTGGTCCGAATTTCGGGTTTTGACCAAGCGGGCCCGGGGTCGATTTTTTGACTTTTTGGGGAAAATGTTGGAAAATCCATATTTATGCATTGGAATTGGTCTTTAGCATTAATTGATGTTATTAAGTTGTATACGGCAAAATCGGAGGGCTCGATTTCCCGTTATTAAAGCATTTCGGAAGATCGCCTCGAAGCCTCGAGGCTGCAAAGATGCGCTCGAGTCTTCTTCCTCGGGGCTCGTCGACATCCGGCCTTGAGAGGATGACGGTCGGGGCTGAAGCAAAATTGGGCGTTCCCAAGACGCGGCTAAGCATGTCACGGTTGAGTCTGACAAAGCCTAGCCAGGCTACGCTGAGCCCTACTCGGGGCGTCATTTCTATCCGTCCCATCTCCATACGTTTACAGCTAATGTATGCCTTACCGCATAAGTTTTCCCCCTTCTATATAAAGGGGATTTTTACTATTTTAGAGAGGACTGATGTTGCTCCAAAGACTCTATATGAAATATATGATAAACTCTCTCACTTTTCTCTCTAACACACTCTCTTGATACTGTTGCTCCATTTTATTATCTTCATATTTGCTCTACATTTATTGCTTATTTATTACTCATCATTGGCCATAAAGATCCTCCTTTAATATTATTGTATCTGTTAGTCCTTCCCCGATTCTCCCTGATAGCTCGAGCCCGAGCTCGGGACCCGACCTCGAGGCCCCAAATCGACCAGCTCGAGGCCCCGAAAGGCTATCTCCCAGTTCGATTACTGCTTTATTTTAGCTCGCGTCTTACCCCTAAACTTTACTCACTTAGCATCAACTGCTCCATAACTAGCATAAAAATAGATCACGTATTTTTAGAGTCCCATCAACAAATTTAATTGTCATTACCATTTTCACGGTAAACAGTTTGGCGCCCACCGTGGGGCTAAAAATAATAGTGATTATTTTCTTGCTAGTTTCGTCACACAATGCAAGTTATCTTTCACACTTCTTCTTGCCCAAGATCTTCGATTGTAGGTCAAAATGTCTGGCTCAGTGAACAGAGTTTAGAACAACAACCTCGAAAATCACGGAGAGAACGGTGTAGCAGTTCTAATCGTCGGCGTGCCACCACTCAACCTCGATAATGCGCCCGGACCTATTCCAGCAGACGCGGGTTCACAAGACGCGTAGTAGGTCGACGAAACCTCACGCACCGACAGAAGCGTACAGCAAGACGACCAACAGGAAGTCCAAAAAACCCCAGCTCGGGAAGAACAGGAAGTTAGCCTTCCAGTTATCTTTGAAATGTTGCAGGCACAACAGCTGGCTATCACCCAACTGCAAAGCCATCCAAAAACTCCCAGCACCATAGCACCAGGAACAACTCCCCCAGCCGAACAGGTACCAGAGAGACTGAGCAATAATGGTTCGACAACCGACCCTGCTATCGTAAAAAGACTCGAGGATCTTTCCCGAAGGATCGAGTCAGGCGAGAAGATGATAGCCGCCAATGACAAGAAGGTCGAAACTTACAACTCCAGGGTCGACCAAATCCCGAGCGCGCCGCCGGTCCTGAAAGGCATAGACTCGAGGAAGTTCGTGCAGCGGCCATTCCCGGAGGAAGCAGCTCCGAAACCCATCCCAAAGAAGTTCAGAATGCCGGAACTCCCAAAGTACAACGGGACCTCAGACCCCAACGAGCACGTTACCGCTTATACGTGCGCAGTAAAATGCAACGACATAAAAGACGACGAGATCGAGTCCGTCTTACTGAAGAAGTTCGGGGAAACACTCTCAAAGGGGGCCATGATGGTACCATAATCTAGCTCCCAACTCCACAGACTCATTTGCCATGCTGGCAGACTCATTCATAAAGGCACACGTCGGTGCCATCAAAGTAGAAACGAGGAAATCTGACATATTCAAGATCCGGCAAAGGGAGAACGAAATGCTGCGAGAGTTCGTGTCTCGCTATCAAATGGAACGAATGGAACTAACCCCGGTCTCCGACGACTGGGCGGTACAGGCCTTCACTCATGGCCTGAATGAGCGGAGTTCAGTGGCCTCACGGCAGCTGAAAGAAAATCTGATCGAGTATCCCGCCGTAACCTGGTCAGATGTCCACAACCGATACAAGTCAAAGATCAGGGTCGAGGATGATCAATTGGGAGCTCCTTTGGGCTCAGTATACCCGAACAGGCTCTTTGCAAAGGAGTCGAAGCCAAAGAAAGAAAGGTATCAGCCATACACCGAAGACAGGAGAAACGCCCCGAGACGCAACCTGCCTCGCAACGACCGACCGATCAACCGAGGGCAAAACCCCCGAGGGTTCATTAATAGAGCCGGATTCGACGGAAACACGATGCCAATGGGGGCACCACGCCTATCAGAATACAACTTCAACGTTGATGTTTCAGACATCGTATTCGCCATCGGCAAAATCAAGGACACCAGATGGCCCAGTCCTGTACAGTTGGATCCTTCTCAAAGGAATCATAACTTGGTATGCGAATTTCACAACACGCATGGCCATAGAACCGAGGATTGTCATCAGCTACGAGAGCAAGTGGCCAGGCTACTCAGCAAAGGTCATCTCAAAGAATTCTTGAGTGACCGAGCCAAAAATCAGTTCCGAGAAAGAGAGGCGGCCAAGAAGAATGAAGCAAACGAGCCACTACATGTTATCCACATGATATTAGGGGGCGTCGACGCTCCTCAGGAACCCGTGATGACAAGGACGAAAATATCCATCACCAGAGAAAAGCGAACCCGGGGATACGTACCCGAAGATGCCCTCACATTCAGCAAGGAGGACGCTGACCTCATAACGATGCACTGGTAATCTCTTTCCTCGTAAATACGTTTCAAATAAAACGTGTACTCGTGGATCCAGGTAGCTCGGCCAACATTATCAGGTCGAAGGTAATAGAGAAGCTCGGACTGCTAGACCAAATCGTGCCCGCCACCCGAGTCCTCAACGGATTCAACATGGCAAGCGAGACAACAAAAGGAGAGATCACTCTCCCGATCAGCATGGCTGCCACGACCCAAAACGTCAAATTCCATGTCATCGAAGGAGACATGAGGTACAACGCCTTGTTCGAACGATCGTGGATACACTGCATGAAAGCGGTACCGTCCACCCTCCACCAGATGATGAAATTCTCGACAAAAGACGGGATTAGAACCGTCCACAGGGAATAGCACGTAGCAAGGGAAATGTTCGCGGTGCACGACGTGACACCGGCGCCAATATCTCCACTTTCGAGAGAGCCTAATGATAATCAAACTGCATCTTCGGCTAAGCCCGATTCAACACAGCGGAGGGCCGTACCACGTCCTCACCACAAACAACAGAGGCGTGCCAGACCTCGGAACGTCGCCAAACGCATCCCGCGATAAGGTATAACCATCTCCCTTTTCAGTTTATATTTTATACTAATCATTTGTACAGGCACTCGATCAAAGCGACCATAAGCGCATACCCGGCCCGAAGACCCCATAAGGTTTCAAAAGCATCCGTTGCACTCTTTTCCTTCGACCGAGCTTTTGTCCCGAAGAGGGTAAGGTTTTTAACGAGGCAACACCTATATGCTGCCAAAGGGGAATCCAGCAAGTCTTCAAGGCTTCTTTTGCTATCAATCACAAACATCGAAGGACATCCTTTCAGAAGATCATCCGCTCATAAGAACCAAGAAATGACAAACAGGGTCCCAATGGCAAAATGATGTAACGGACCAAATTGTCGAATGAACCATGTCCGCACAACCGAGCCCCCGATGGCGGAGGCACATGTACTAATGTCAAATGATCAAAGAAAGCTTTTGCCAACATGACTCATGCTCCAAGGAAAACCCAGCATTTTCGCCAGAACGATTCCTCCATCAGAAAACATCCCGAATACTCGGAGACTGGCGTCGATAATTTGGCACCCGCATGACCTCAGGGTCGGAAGTCCAAAATTAGTAAGTCCTCAACGAGGCAGCATAGAAATTATGAAATATCTCCAAAAAGAAAGCGTCCCGAATACTCGGAGACTGGCACCAAAGAGCTAAGCATACGCGCGACCTCAGGATCGGAATCTCCAAAGCCGTAAGCCCTCAATGAGGCAACGCCGAGCTCACGAGTAACGGCTCTCAAGCCAAAACGAACTCGATGACTCGGAGAATGTCGCCAATTGCCATTCAGCAAAAAACCCGAGGCCATAAGACCCCGAGCGGGCAGACTCGGTCTTGTAAAACTTGCACAAAGCAACAACACAAATTGTAAGACCTCAAAAGGCATGAAGGTTTTGTAAGACCTTACTACAGGCATAAAATCGATCTCGTAGTTCAGGCTATATTTCGAATTTGTAATGGCCCTAAAAAGGCATACCCCCGATATAGACGCCTAAACTACCATACTCGGGACCAAAAAATGGCTCCGGCCAAACATAAATGACTACGGTTATACGGCTGCACCAGCCAAACTAACGCGACTCGGGGACGCCCGACCGTCGCTACAAAATTATAGGCCATTACTTCGAATCTACTTCGAAAAGAACCGGCTAAACAGGCTACCCTCAACAAGCAAAAGAGCTTCAACCATGTCAGCTCCAAATCATAAGGCTTCAAGCTACTCAGGCTACGAGCCAAACCTTACGAGGTGCTCGAACATCGCCGCTAACGACTGGAAATCGAGGTTCTTCCCGAACCGACGACAAGTCAGGCAAAATCATTGCAAAAGTCCTTAATGAGAGGAAAATAAAGCCTACATATGCCTAAGGGCAAAGCGTAAGAGCCATTGTCGCCAGCCTAACGAGCCTCAGGGCCACACATATGCCTAAGGGAAAGCGTAAAAGCCATTGTCGCCAGCCTAACGAGCCTCAGGGCCACACACACGCCTAAGTGCAAAGTGTAAGAGCCATTGTCGCCGGCATACATAAAAGATCACTTCGATCGAAGGCGTAAGAGCCATTGTCGCCCGCCAAATACAAACGTAAAACTTGAGGGTCGACTGAGCTCGAGTCGTAACCCGACTCGGAAACTGGATCCAAGAGAGATAAAACGTAAAAGCCACCGTCCCATGCAAACATAAAAAGCTTGAGGGATATATGAGCTCAAGTTGAAACCCGACTCGGAGACTCTACCCGAAACAACTGAACAAAAGCATAAGTGCTCAAATGCCTGCTTACTCCAAAGGTCGCACCGACCAGGCGCATAAGAGCCCCCGGGCCTGCCTAATGAGCCCTAGGGCCATATCACGGATATGATAATTCTCACTGACTCTGAAACCACTCCACCTGGCCATAAGCGAAACAAAAGGGGGAACAGAAGAACAAAAAAGCCACAAAAGGTTTTTCTTTTCAGGTACACACGCAGAAAAATACATTCTCCATCTACAAACATGCTCTAAAAAGGTACTACATACGGGATGGCGAGGTCTACGCCCCACCCCTGAGAGCTATGGCCTATCGGCCTCATCTTCACTCTCTTCGGCATCGAACAGGAGTAACCGAGCATCGCACTTGTCCGCCCTCACTCGCGCCAACTCTTCCGAGAGAACAAAACCCCTGACACTGATCTCCTCGAGAACTTTTCTCCGAGATTTGCAACGAGCATATTCTTCGATCTTCTCTCCACGATCAAGGACCCTCTTCAACTCGGCTTGGGCGTCGGTAGCATCCTTCAAATGAATCTCCATCTCCTGATCAGCCTTAGTACGGTTCAGTACCGCTTCGGTCCGAGCATCAACGATCTCAACCCTAACCCTCGAGTGTTCGGATTCAAGATTCATGATCATATCCGCTTGAACTGAAGCGTTGCCACGAGCTAAATGGAGTTGGACCTCGAGGGCCGAATGTCTAGCCGATGCATCTTTCTCCTCTAAGGCTTGGACCTGCGCCCGAGCTCTCAGCTCGCTACAGTCATTCCTGATTCGATCGGCCTCGCCCCTAAGACGCTCCAAGGCCTCCATCTTTTTCTGCAGCTGAGGTAGGCGGAGAGTTAACCTTAGAAGTTAAAAAGCGAAACGCATGCTCAACCAGGACGGGAAGTTACCTGCTCCATCAAATAGCTCTCGTAATTCAAGCTCCGATACACCTAGCATCGCCAGTAGGCCAACTCGGCTTACTTCTCCTCGCAAAGGAGCCTAAGGGATCTACCCTCATCCAGAGCTTTCCGGAGCCTAGCTCCATGACGGAGCAACTCGGACCTAAGCCCATCAAAGGCCTGCAAAATAAAAAACCCAATAAGAAAGGGAAGATGCGGATTCAGGGGGCCTATGACGAAGATCACCTCAAAGTGAAGTCGGAAGACTTCCTCGAAGGCCGAGCACATATCTGTCGATCTAGCCCCTCTGCCCCGGAGGAATCGACCCCGGTCGAAACATGATCGCTCGGAGGAGCTATCTTTCCAGACCTGGAAACCTCGGGCGCGACAGACCCGGGCGATATTTCCGTCTCGGAGACCCGACCCCGTTCTGCCTTGCCATAAGCGCCATCTCCCTGCAAGTACATTTCCAGCTTACTATTGACATCCTTCGGTTCGAAAGACGACAACCCCTCCCCCTCTCCGGAGGGGCACAGCCTCGCCTTCGGAGGCTCTCCGATACCTGCAGCAGCAAGATTAATACATAAAAAGGGGAGAATGTCTCTCCAAATAAACAAGGGACAAGGGAAAAGCAATATGCACATGCACCATGATGTTTTGCTTCCCATCTGCCCCGAGATGCCGCTCGCCACCTATGCTCGTCGCAAGTCGAGTGGGTCGCCAGCTTCCGGACCCAACCAGGTAGATCAGGAACTTCGCCCGGCGCCCATGAAATCGCTGCAGAAAAGAAGGAAACACGATTACGAGACTAACTTTCAACATGAACAAATATGAGAAAGCACAGGACGCTCCACTCACGCATATAGTTCCATTCTTCAGGGAATGGCATAAACTCTGCGGGGACAACGTCAGTCGTCCGGACCCGGACGAACCGACTAGCCCAATCCCGATCTCCGCCTTCATCATCAACAACAACAAAAGGCGTAGACGAACGGCACTGGAAGGTTAGCAGACCTCGGTGGTGAAAGGGCCGGTACAGCCTCACGAGATGGTTGAGCGTGAATTCAAGCCCCTCCTTCTCCGCAAAAAACCTCATCATCAACACTGTTCGCCAAAATGACGGGCGTACCTAGGCCAAGGTAACCCGTACTTCACACAAAAGTCGAGCACGACCCTGTCAAGTGGTCCCAGTGTGAAGGGATACGTATATACATTCAGGAATCCATCGGCAGGGTCAGCGATACCCTCATCCAGGGAAAGCACCTGTAGCGCTACCTCCTCCCCCTATCCGCAGTCTCTCCTCACCAAATCAAGGTGCTCCTCTCCTATTAAAGACATAGACTTCAAGATAAACTCCCGCGGATCCTGAGCACTAGGAGCGGAACTCTCCCCTCTCTGACAGGCAAACTCCGAAGTAGCAGTCATCACTACGGTGATACTGAAAGGGCAAAAGCAAGAACCTACACAAACACTCCGATGCTACGGTAACGAAGGACTCAACGCGGAAATAAGAAGATAGCTATCTAAAAAGGGTGGGATCTCCTAAGAAGCGGAAGCAACCCCATATATACGTGGAAATAGCAACGACCCGCTTGCCCGAGATATGCCCCAGGAGGCCAATGACTTCGAATGCCAGTCCCAAGGCAGTACTCAACCTCGAGGACCTCCATCGAAGAGAAGTTAGGCTTTAAGAAGCCGACAACTCCATCTCCAGTCCCGACGCAGTACTCGACCTCGAGGACCTCCATCGAAGAGAAGTTAGGCTTTAAGAAGCCAACAACTCCATCTCCAGTCTCGAGGTGATGCCCGACCTCGGGGACCTCGAGCTCCTCCCATAGAGGCTCGACCTCAGGACACCGCCTAAATCCGGGTAACCCATAATCTAGGATCTGTATACAACGACTTAAAAGGTTATCCATGCCAAGTTCAAAGAAAATCTCCAGGTATCCGAAGCCGACCCTCACTCAGACACCGCTCTCAAAAAACTTCAAGTCTCAAAGTGCTATCTCCATATGATTCGAGGGTCCCGACGGCCCGGGTCTATCAGACCACTTCAAGCTTGGTCCGAGGAACAACGGTGGGCTCAGAAAGGAGCCATTTCTATCATACAAAGCCGAGAAAAATACTCGCTTTCGAACAAGATGTCGATAATCACCAGCAGAAGCATACATTCAGGACCCCCGCAAAATTAAAAGGAATATGGCAAACATCAAAGGCAGAAGTCAAAAAATATCTTTACATTTATGAGAATTTGCTTACAACGGCCCTCGAGGGGTCCTTACATATGATTACAAAAGCTTACAAAGGGTTCCTACTCAGAGATAAGGAAAAAGGGAATATGCGAAGCGTAAACCTAGTCTACCCTCAGAGGTTCATCCCCGGTAGCAGTATCCCCGAAGCGCCGCCTCCTCGAGCTTGCATCCTCAAAGGTGATACATTCGACCGCCACCTCCTCTAGGTTCCCAGCTCAATCCCTCAGAATAACATATCCGAGGGAAAAGACGAAGAAGAGGAGAGAGGGAGGACGTAGAAGAGGCAGAAAAAAGAGACATAGCCCGCCAAAGCCAAAGGTTGAAGATCCGGCGGACCCTAGTCTCGACAACCGCTTGTGCCATTTTATTGGGAAAAAACCCAAGGAATGAAGTGCCACAGCAGGCCAGGGTAGGAGAGTGAGCAGCGGTGTAGAATCCGAACGCCTGTCCATACCGAAAGAAACTGGCCCCCCATTTATCATCATCTCGAGTCAATAATGGCAGCAATAGCAGCAGTGATAACAACAGCACCAGCGTCGAGACAGTGTAATCTCGCTCGATATGAAGAAGCTCGGGCAGGAGGCCACTACACAGCTGATAAGAATGCTACCATACAGCTTTAGGGTCGTGAACCCCAAACATGGCAGTTAACAAAATAGGAGAAGATGGTGAAAAGATAGTAAAGAGGAACGGATGAATGAAGGGAAGAAGACACTCAGCTGAAGAAATAGCATCAAAATGCGCCCATTTATAGGGAGCGATCACATGGTCTTCGATGCCTTTGGAAGATGGATCGGCAAGCGCAATCAATGCATTCTTGAAAACTAAATCGACGGCGGTACTGCCACTTTGAAGAACGAGAATCGACAATGCATTGAATGGCGTTGAAAAGACAAGTCCATGGGATTTCTCGGTTGTCATAAAGGCTCACGTCATAGGTTGCATCACCGATATGACATCGGCGCGGGGAACTCAAAGAGTTAGTCATCAAATTCGTTTCCTATCACTTCGAGCTAGGAAACACGGAGACTATCTGTATACGGCAAAATCGGAGGGCCCAATTTCCCGTCATTAAAGCATTTCAGAAGATTGCCTCGAAGCCTCGAGGCTGCAAAGATGCGCTCGAGTCTTCGTCCTCGGGGCTCGTCGACATCCGGCCTTGAGAGGATGATGGTCGGGGCTGAAGCAAAATTGGGAGTTCCTAAGACGCGGCTAAGCATGTCACGGTTGAGTCTGACAAAGCCAAGCCAAGCTACTCTGAGCCCTACTCGGGGCGTCATTTCCAGCCATCCCATCTCCATACCTTTATAGCTAATGTATGCCTTACCGCATAAGTTTTCCCCCTTCTATATAAAGGGTTTTTTACTATTTTAGAGAGGACTGATGTTGCTCCAAAGACTCTACATGAAATATATGATAAACTCTCTCTCTTTTCTCTCTAACACACTCTCTTGATACTGTTGCTCCATTTTATTATCTTCATATTTGCTCTACATTTATTGCTTATTTGTTGCTCATCATTGGCCATAAAGAGCTTCCTTTAATATTATTGTATCTGTTAGCCCTTCCCCGATTCTCCCTGATAGCTCGAGCCCGAGCTCGGGACCCGACCTCGAGGCCCCATATCGACCGACTCGAGGCCTCGAAAGGCTATCTCCTAGTTCGATTACTGCTTTATTTTAGCTCGCATCTCACCCCTAAACTTTACTCACTTAGCATCAACTTCTCCATAACTAGCATAAAAATAGATCACGTATTTTTAGAGTCCCATCAAAAAATTTAATTGTCATTACCATTTTCACGGTAAACATATGTTAATTATGATTAGATACGAGTGGATTGGAGGTGGAATCGAGAGGTAAAGCGGTCTTTGAGCTTTGAAATACCCGTTGGCTTGAGGTAAGTGTTTGGTCTAACCTTGACTCGAGGGGCTAGGGATCCCCGACTTGCTTGGTATGTAATACCATGTGTGTGGCGTATAGGTGTGGTGACGAGCACCTATGCGTCGCCAAATTTCCTGTTTAGCCTGTTCCCTTCCCCGTTTCCTAATATATATTGCTTTCCTGTCTTAATTACTACTTGTTTATTGATGCTTCCATGTCTAATTGCTACTTGTTTATTGATGCTTCCATGTCTAATTGCTCCTTGTTCAATGTTGTTTCTCTATTGACGTTATTAATTATTCCGTAGTTTCATTATATTACACTGTTGGTTTGCGTTGGTTTATTGGTGCTTCATGGCACACTTTCGTTGTTCTTGTTGTGTAGTAATAACTGATGAAGTTTCATAACTGTAGTGATCTTCCGTTGTTTTGGTTTGAGGTATAAGGTGTTGTGGAGGATTTGAGGCAACTTGTGAAATACTTGTCTTTATTTTGTGATAGGTGCTGATGTGATGGGATCGGGTTGCACGCCGCAACAGGAGGAATAAGGGTGAAATGTGATTGTCTGGTAGGATCGGGTTGCACACTGCTAACAGGTAGGAATAAGGGTGAAATGTGATGTCTAGTGGGATCGGGTTGCACGCCGCAACAAGGAGTAATAAGGGTGGACAGGTGGGATCAGGTTGCACATCGCAACAGGAGGAATAAGGGCGATAAATTGAGGAGTAATAAGGGTGGACTGGTGGGATCGGGTTGCACGCCGCAACAAGGAGTAATAAGGATGAATGCTTATATTATTGTTGACTATATGGTGGGATCGGGATACACGCCGCATCATTTGTTATTTATGTATTCTTCTTCTTCTGCTGAGGTTCATTATTGTGGTGTTGAAACTTTCTTAAGGATTGGTTATAGCTAAGTATTGGTAGAACGACTGGGTTCCATATTTATTTAATGCAAGTTACTGTTATATTTCATTCTGTATTTCCTTTCTGTCTTAGTATAAAATGTTGCAGGTTATATATATTGTTATGCCCCGCCGTAGCCTCGTCACTACTTCGTCGAGGATAGGCTTGGCACTTACCAGTACATGGGGTCGGTTGTACTAATTGTCACGACCCAAACTCGAGGGTCATGACTAGCACCCGGACCATACTTGCCGAGCACCAACGTACATTTTATATAACCTTTCTTATTATCTTTAAGGGCCGACGAGATCAATATAAAAGGTAGACATGGATCATGAACAACCAACAATGAAAGATAATTGGCATGAACATAAATAACATGGGATGACAAGACTGCCAAGAAACTACATATAAGTTACCAGCTACCACGCTCCCATGAAAGACTATACAACAAAAATCAGCCGACAAGGCATACCAAACTATACATGAGTCGACACCTGTCTATGAGCCTCTAAAAGAGCATAAGTGCTGCAACATTGCCGGAACAGGGCCCTGACATACCCATAATATCTATAACAAAAATGCATACCAAGACCACGGCTAGTCCGGAGAAGGGATCTCGCCAATAACCACTGAACTGGAAGCCTACTGTGGTGGGGAAGCTGCGTCTACTTGTCTATCAGGACCTGCAGCACGACATGCAGCGTCCACAAATATAAAGGACGTCAGTACGAATAAAGTACTGAGTATGTAAGGCAGGAAAGCATAAGTAAGAACAGTAATGTAAATAGGGATAGAGAATATACAACCTGTAACATCTGGATACCTCTGAGGGCTATTGATATGAAATGCGTGATACATACATATATATACATAAACTTTTAAAACATACGCCTCTGTGGGCATCATCATCATATCGTACCCGGACGTAATAGGCTCAGTAAGATGTACCCGGCCACGTGGAGCTCGGTAAAACCCAACTGATCAGTGGTTGCACAATAGGTGTCGTACCCGACCGACTATAGTGCGGCTCGGTAGAGTAAAATAGATACATATATATAATGCATGTAGGACTCATTAGAATCATATTCTGAACCTTTCAGAGTGACGTAAGGTCGATATTCTCCGTACATGTTATTAGGAATAACTCTTCATCAAGAATCTTATAAGAATCAGGAAGTACCAACAACATTGGTAACATAAGAATAAGAGAAGCAACCTCAACATCAATTGTTCCATAAGAAGGGAAACAATGTAAGTACTGCTAGCTTCTAAGAGTAGAGTACTTTTGGAAGCTCGTTCATTGCATTATGTACAATCGAAGTCATGCAAACGAAGGAAAGGGATAGCCTCACATACCTTGTATATGTACTGCCCAACCTCAAGCTATGCAAATGTCACGACTCCTTATTCTGCAATAAGAGAAATGACACTATCGTTATCGTTTAAGCGTCGAAACTATTATATATCGACCACAACCTATTTCACGATGAAATGGACAGCACCTCCCCTATATATATGACTTCACACAAAGTCAAAACAATCACCAAACAGCCCAACATACCCCTATCACTTCATACACAACACGACAACCATAATAGTGTCAAACAATCCGAAAATATTATGACGAACGACCAGCAAACAACCCTGCCATTATGTGGTATTTCTCCACACCCTTTCTCCTCTCAACTCCATAAAAACAGTAGCAAAAGAGACAAACCAATATCAACATGAAACAACCCACAAAACAGTCCCACAAGTTCAGCAACTCAAAATTAATTTTTCAGTTTACTTAAACACGTTTCGACTTGTCTTTTCTTTCAAATTGAGAAACACAACCAAAAGTACATAATTATACCTCTTATCCAATAAACCAGCCATGAATTCAACTTAAAAATAAGTTCATAACCAGCCAACCATGATGCAAGAACAAACAACATACTACTCTTTTGAAACTCGCTAGGTCTATTCTTTACGATCGAGTTACAACTTGAAAACGCATAGATAATGGAAGGAGAAGAATAACCTTACCTTGTACTGAGTATAACCCACAAAACCTGGTCCTTCTTCATCAAAAATTAGTTCCTCAACGCGGCTACAAGAAGGAGAAAGAGAAACTAGCAAGCTGTCCGGACTTTTTGGCACTAGAATCACGTCGTAACACCCGAAATACCCTAAGGTTTGTGTGGGATTTTTGGGGAGGAGTTGCAGGGGTTCAATTTGGTTTCCAAGGACTGAAAGATGGGTGAAATAAATGAGTTGATAAGCCCTTAAAACTCCCCTCTTGGCCGACTTTGGGGCTTTTAATTGAGTCCTCTCATTTTGGCAAGTAGGTGATGCACCTACTTGTCACCTACCAATCTGCGCAGTCTCGCGAAAATACAAATATCACTATACTCCGAGATCATATTGATAAACGCTTTAATGCGTTGGAAATTAGACTCATAGATCTTCAATTTGGTGGGTAGACCACTCCGTAATTCCAAGTAAATTGGGAGAAAAGCTTAGTAACATTTGACCTAAAGTTTAAGTAAAATTATGAACATAAGTTGCGACAACTTTTGTTAACTTTTATTTCATAACTCGTTTGACTTCAAGACTTATGATACGGATATTATATGATTCAAATACCTTAAAACGCGACCTCTTGAGAATATTAGCACCCCTAGGTTTATCCAAAAATGCAGGTTACAACATTCTTGATTCGTTTAACTTCTAATACTTGTTAACCACCCTTATACACCCTTGTATCATTTAAGACCAATAGGATTAACTTCTTATCATCTCAAAGATAATCTCTTCTCAGATTTACGTCGACTAACTTATGGCATGAATCAACGTACGTGAATATGGGTTGTAACACTGGTACTGCACTCTACACTTTCTATGCATTTCGAAGCTGGTAGTGGCTAATCGAGAGGTCGGTTGTTGTTATTGCATTCAGGAGACCCAAGGTAGTCCAGCAGGCGTCCGCAAGCCTTGGCGTCCCCTCTTATGTTTACTTCATTTCTGTTTTACTTTCTTCGAGACAGATGTAATTGTCTTTCAAACCCATGTTTGTAGTTATTCATAGAATGTTCGTGAGTTGTGACACCAGTTTCTGGGTGGTACTGTTTCGAACTGGTTAATAGTATAAGGCTAATTGGTTAAATATGTTCTTCCGCTTTTATTTCTGTTGGATCAGTTTTTGTTAATCTTAATTATAGAAAAATATAAAGGAAAAAGGTGATTCTATCTCTAATGTAGGTTTGCCTAGCGAGTGCGATGTTAGGCGCAATCACAATACCGACGGTGGGAGATTTGGGTCCTGACAAGTAGAAACCCAAAATGGCAACCACTCTTAGTAAAGCTTTGGGCCTAAACCAAGCTTCTAGTATAGCCCATGTTGAGTTCGATTAGGCTGATTTCTCACATAGCACTTCTTGAGGTCACTGTTTATATTTTGTTCAAGTATTAGGAGTTTCGCAAACATAATCTAGAAATGAGAAGGAGAAGAAGAAACAAGGAAGAAGTAGAAGGAGGAAGAGAAGGACGAGGAAGAAGAAGCAGAAGAAAAAGGAGGAGAAAGATTTTTAATAAGGGTACGAAATATAAAGAGTGGTCACAAAAGAGGTTATCCCATTAAATTATTTGGTTCAAATACAATCTTAATTTCACAATTATATTTGTCTTTCAACTATCTTTTCAATATGAAATAATAATCTAACTTACACTATTTTATCATCAACAAATAAATAGATGCTTGGGCTTCCTTGCATCCGATCAACTCATACCTCCGTGTCCTCTTTTTACGATCTCAGTCAATAGATCCAACCCATTTTCAGAACCTATATATAATTTTATTATTTAATATTAATTAATTAATATATATTTTCAACTCAATTTTTCACCTAATCTTTATTAATGGTAAATTACATAAATGGTCATATAACTATGATTATTTTCCACCAAAGTCAAATAACTTTGTTTTCTCACACAAAAATCAAAATGGTCAGAAAATAAATTTTCCGGTAGTATTTTCTTATTTTACGTTTTTTTTAGTTTTATTTTTTATTTGCAGTCTAATAAATAATTAGCCAATTAAAATAGGAATGAATCGGCCCGGCCTAGCCCAACCGATCCAATTATCTATACCATATATGAAACTTTATTACCAAAAATATTTATATTATCTAAATTACCTGCCTAGTCCACATTTTTCCTACAATTTATGTACCATTCGTTTATTAGGTATTAAAAGGGCAGAATATTCCCTAAAAACGCGCTAAAAATCAGAAAAGAATCCTGATTGNTTTGTTATTCGAATTCCAGGTACACAGCTTTGACCTTGATGATTGTAAACTGAAGAATGAATCAATATGATGACTGAAGCATGAGATTTTATTTAGCTCAATTTCTGACCTATGTACTCAACGTTTAAGTTCATTGATGTTTAAATGTTTTGCTTGTTTGCACTTAATGGCCTAAAAATTATTTGTATTAGCCGGACTGTTGAACTCTGGGTTTGAATTCATTTCCTCTAAACCTGTAGCTTCAATGAAATGTAGTTGGACTCCTGTAGTGGTTGTAGCTTAGAGTTTGAATATACGAACTCCTACGTATGTTAAGTCCTGGCGTAGTAAGCAGCCTTTAGTAATAACCTCAATAATTTGGTCCTAGAGTCGCGAATTCCCTGAATGAATAATGTTAGTTTGAACCAATTTTAAAATCGTTGGTTTGTTCTGAATTGGGACTGTTAACCTGTTCATACATAGTGTTAAAGGAAGTCATCTAATCAAGTTGTTGTTGTTAAGGTCGATCCATGCTGCTGTTTTAATTTTCACCATTAGTAACGGTTAGGAGCACACCAATAAATAGAGGAATAAGATAATTTGAGCATGGAATTGAAATTCAAATGGCCACTGTCTAATTAATTTGTGTAATTGCATAACTGATTTCCTTTTATTACAAGTATTGAACCCATTCAGACGGATTTGGATATAATTTTAGTAGGCATTTGGATTCGACTGAATTGAGGCCTCATCTGGACCAGTGATTGGCCACGTCAGGCGGTTTTGGACTCAATGTTCAAACGGATGGCCAGGCCTATGGTTGGCATGCATTCAAGCGAACCTGGTAATGATTTCTTCATATGGGCTGTGTTCAAGGCCCAAACTGATTCTAGATTTGAATTCATGTGAGTTCATGGATCTAAGCACAATAATTTTTAAACATTGATAAATTAGGTTTTTTCTTTTATTGATTAGAGACAAATTAAATAGAAAATTATAGGTTGCTTTAGGATTGGCTTTTAAATAAAACGAGATGAGCCTCACTACACAAAACAAACAAATGGCGGGGCCCTCGATAAGCGTTATACTAAAAATACCTAGACTTTGGGATGGGCCGTTTAGCGAATTTCACGGCCTTCCCCAAAGATAATAACATGTTAGTCCTTTTAGGCGCGTTTTAATAATCTTACCTTCTTAAATACGGGTGCACATTTATGTGACCCAAATCCAAATCTCAACGAAGTCGAAATGCGTCAAAAATTGCGGGTGCATTTATGTGACGCGATTCGAGACATGTTTTCACGACGTTGCAATTCTCTTAAAATAATGATAATAAAAGCGGTTCAAAGTTGAAAGCATATAGGTTAAAACATGTACTAAAATCAAATAAATAAGCCAAATATAGCAGTTGAGCGACCGTGCTAGAACCACGGAACTCGGGAATGCCTAACACCTTCTCCCGGGTTAACAGAATTTCTTACCCGGATTTCTGGTTCGCGGACTGTTAACAGAGTCATAATTCCTCGGTTCGGTATTCAACCGGTGACTTGGGACACCATTAATCTCCTAAGTGGCGACTCTGAATCTTAATAATAAATCCCGTTCTGATTGTCCTTTAATTGGAAAAACTCCTTTATACCCTTGCGGGTGTAGAAAAAAGGAGGTGTGACAGGGGTTAGTGTGTATGTGGAGACCAAAAAGGAGAATAAAAACTTAGGTTCATATCCGTTATGTATAAGTGTACGAGATTTCAATATGGAATTGGCAATCACGAACGATAACACGAGTGCAGGTTTGTATAGTTAGAAATTGCATAAAATTATGATTTTACGATATTATCGACAATATATCTATATTTAACTACAATTAAAACTACATTTATACAATTTAAATACAATGCCTGACATCCTAATATGGATGTCTACAAAATTTTAACTATATCTACGAAAAATCTACAAATTTTGTACAAATTAAAATGACACTGTTTATCTTTATATCGATGCAGGTTCGTCTGGATCCCTAAAGTTACTTGATATGCCATCCTCCCCAGCTATAGAGGAATATCAAAGTGAAATAATAAAAGAATCTACGCAAACTGATATTGAACAAGGACAAGTGTATCAGGACAAGCAAACTGTAGCTGCTGCAATGAAGCACTTTTCTGTGATGCACAAGTTCCAGTTCGGAGTTAAAAGATCTAGTCATAGAAGGTATGGAGAAAATATCAATAAAAGCAGTGTTTTAGTCAAGTAAAAAAATATTTTAAAAATTGTAGTAAAATTGTAGTTACATTGTAGTTAAATTGTAGTTTATGTTACTTTATGGTAAAACAGTCCTTTTGTTGCACCTACATTTATAATCTGTATTAAATATTGTATTTTTTTGGAAGCTACTGGATTGTATGCGTTGGTGAAAACTGTAAATGACACTTCAAGGCAACATCAATTAATGATTCCACAATGTTCAAGATAAGGAGTTTCAACCGACAACACACATGCTCCTTAATGGACGATACATTCATACAGCGCAAACGTACTGCAGTTGTAGTTGGTAGCATGGTCATACCAAAGTATTGTGATCCTAAGACAGTTTACACACCAAAGGACATACAAACTGACATGTTATCCCAACATGGAGTGAACCTAAGCTACATGCAAGCATGGAGGGCAAAGGAAAAGGCTTTACAGTTATTGAGAGGTCATCCGGCTGACTCCTACAACAAATTACCAAAATATTTTTATATTCTTGAGAAAACGTATCCTGGTTCAATTGTTAAATTGAAGAAGACAAACGATGAATGCTTCTTATATGCATTTGTTGCTCTTTGTACATCAATAAGTGGTTGGGAATATTGTAGACCAGTAGTAGTGGTTGATGGGACATTCTTAAAGACAGCCGATAGGGGAATTATGCTGACAGCAAGCACAATGGATGCAGCAGGTATAAATGTAGTTATTTTGTTGTTATTTTGTAGGCCGTGTGTAAATTGTAGAAACATTGTAGATATCTTTGTAGATATCTTGTAGTTTATATGTATTTGTGTCTTTATATGCAATTTCAAAGCTGCCAGTTAATTAATTTTTTATTAATAATGTAGGAACAATATTGCCTTTGGCATATGCAGTGGTTGATTCGGAAAACGATGCATCGTGGAAGTGGTTTTTTGAGCAATTCAAGCTAGCATATGGTGAAAGAACTTCAATGTGTGTTGTTTCAGATATGAATGAGAGTATCCTGAAGGCAACATCAATTGTCTATCCGGGCGTGCTACACTACTCTTGCGTGTGGCATATTTGGACAAATATAAGGGCAAAGTTCAAGAAGGGTTATCTACAATTAAATGAATTGTACTTTGCTACAGCAGGATCATACACTATGGATGAATTTAATGAAAGGATGTCGAAGATTGAAGAGATAGACCCTCGTGTTAAATCATACCTCTATGATATTGACTATCGACTATCATAGATGGTGAAGAGTACATGCAACAGTGAATAGAACTTGGACTATGACATCAAACATCGCAGAGTCGTTGAATGCTGTAACAAAATATGCAAGAGAGCTGCCTATATTTGACCTATTAGAGTATATGAGGATACTTCTTGAACGTTGGACGAAAGAGAAGTTGTTGAAGGCAAAGGGTACTTTCACATACCTTGGGTACAAATTCAACAAAGAATTGGAGAAAAACGGTACATTATCTCGGAAACTTAGGGTAAAATCTCTTTATTTTGTGGAGAATAATAATATTTTTATATAAAGTGTTTCCAGAATGTAGATAAATTGTAGACAAACTGTAGTTAATTTGTAGATGGTAATCATTTGTAGATAAATTATAGATAAGTTGAAGATAATTGTAGATAAACTATTTTTATGAATTTTAAATATTTTTATTTCTGTTTGTTATGTAATTGTAGGTGAGGGCTTCAACAGATCTTATCTATACTGTGATAAATGGTGCGAAGCGGTACATTGTGTGTCTTGAAAACAAGAAATGTACTTGTGGCCAGTTCCAACTTGATGAACTTCCATGTGCGCATGCTTTGGCAGTTTTAAGGGACAGGAATGAAGGATATGAAAAATTATTTCTCGCCGTATTACACAAGGGAGAGCCTACTCCGTACATATGAAATACCAGTAAATCCCCTTCCTGATGAAAGCAAATGGAATGTGCCACAACATATATCTGATGAAGTAGTAAAACCACCTACGGGAGAGAAAAAGCAGCCAGGAAGACCTCAAAAGGAAAGATACAAAACATATGATGAACTAAAGTCAAAGAAGCACAAGGTGTCATGTAGAAACTGTGGAGGTGAAGGGCATAACAAAAGATCTTGCAAGAATGCACCCAAAAAAAATATCATGTAGTTAGAATGGTTATTTTGTAGTTATTGTTAGTGAGTTAAAGAATCTACATTTTTTTGTGTAATCGTTTAAGTTTTTAAAGATCATTATGAAGTATACTACAATTTTATTATGTGTGTTTAATATGCTTTTACGTATCTTGTGAGGCATCTAAATTTGTCTTTGATATAGTGTAAATTTGTATTAATATTTATCATCTACAATAAAACTGATATTAAAAAGTAAATTCATGTAAAGTGTTTCCGGATTGTAGATATAATGTAGGTTAAATGTAGTTAAATTGTAGTCTTTGTAAAATTTTGTAGACAATTTGCAGATTCATTGTGGATAACACATTTCTATGATTGGAGTATTTATTTATTCTTTTTGTTGTGTAATTTAACTTCAACTGACAGTTATATACAGAAGGTAAACAGCTAGAAATTATGATATACAAATACAAAATTTATATACAATAACTACGTTGATTCTTCACAAAATATAGATATTGTCATAAAATAACAAAACAATAAGATCTGCTGCAATAAAAACATAAAAATTTTGTTCATAAAGTATTGTATTCTCCTTCAATTACAAATTGGCATCAAGTAAACTAGGAAAACAGCACGCTATTTCTTCTTTCTCTGTACTCTAGTCTTCTCATTCAAAGCAGGAGCACCCTTCCTCCTTGCTAGCCTTCCTGTAACCTCACTTTCACTGATTGACCCATCTTCTTACTTCTTTGTAGCATAGTCCCATAGGAGAGCTCCATAGCGTGTACGGTGTTGGTCGATATCCGAAAGGTCTTCTGAAGGGATTGACAAATCTCCAAGGCTAACATACTCCGCAAAAGCAGCCACAAATACCCCCACAATCGCTGCATAAGACACAAAAATTTAATTATTTAACAAATGATTATAAAAAAAATAATTAACCATTTAGAAAGAGAGAATAATTTTTTTACAGTGATCCTTCCTTTTGCTGTGGAATCTCCGCAACCAACCACTATATGTTGATAGGGTCTGTAACTGATTTCTCATTGTATGCCTTTGTGGTCTTGAAGTCAATGTCTTTACGCTTACCGTAGAAACTAGTGCAAGACAAATACAGAGGGATAATGATTGAAAACTTATCAACACATGCTTCAACAGCATTATGGTTGTGTGAAGACACCATGGAATCATACACATAAAGTTGCCTGTCTGCTATATCGAAAACGACCAACAACCAATGGAACTTCTCTACAATGTTCACGGGCATGATGACATAGTCAACTTCATCCCAGGCAACATTAGCAAGAATTCTATACCCAAGAATATATTCTGCAACATCATCATCGGGTTTAACAACCGAATACTTTTGTTCTTGTGGAGTACTTATGAACTTCTCATAGATTTGTTCAATCTTTGACTTGAATAAGCAATCGGTTGTTGTTGTTGGGGCCATATTTGCCTCTTTTTCTAGGGTAATACATAATAACATCAATGTGCTGCATAATAAAATAAAATTTACTATAAGCTACACTGTAACTACAATTATCAACAAGGCAGATACATTTTAAAATAAAAAGCCAGAATTCAAATAAACTAACAAATAGCTACACTTTAGCTGCTATACATAGCAACACATGGAAAACAGCAAACTACCATAAGGTCTCAATAATATTGACATTCAAACTACAGCACACATTTGTAAGTCTTCATCTTAAACTACAACATAAATACAAATTAACTACAATCATGTAATAACTACAATTCTACTACAAAACAGAAGCCAGAATATATCTTGTGAATTTATTCTTTGATACTTACAGAGTTATTGAGGACTTGTCCGGGGTGAGCAAGGGAATAAAACCAGTCCTTCTTATCCACCTTTTCAACTCCAAGGTCTAACCAAGGTTTGATTTGGTTATCCTTTATTGAAAATGGAGCCTTCCTCCTGTAACAACAAATAAATGTCCAATCAAAAAAATCACATAATGAATTACATATTTAAACTTTAAAATGCTGAAATGACAGTGTCAAACTAAGCATTCATACCTCTTAGAAACTTTGTCAGTACGGTGGTATAACCACTTGTTGAACTTATCTAACACATCAGAATCTACATTTTCACCTATAAGAGTTATGAAGGGGTGCTTGAGGTAGAAAAATTTAGGACCAGTAGAGCTGCTGCCTCCAGAACTATATAGAGGTATGAAAGGTGATCGTGCATGTTTCCCCGGTTGCCTGCTTCTCCCAGGAAGAATAGGGGTTGCTTCATCTGGTATGGGCTCTCCAAACTTAACCAATTGTGTTAAGTTGTCTGGCAACTCAAAGTCATCCAATGTCACACCCTTCTTATCAATGCCTGATCCTTCAGAACCAACTTCATCCACATGTTGTGCATCTTCACCTTCATTTAGCTGTTTCTCATTGACTTGTTCTGTCTGAGCTGCTACAGTCACTCCGTGAATTGGGGAGTGTACATAGACATCTTCAATATCTGTTACATAAAACATAAATTACTTAACAGGAATCTAAAATTGTATAAACAACAAGTATTTATTATGAATGACAGCATGATTTTATACCTGCTTGATCAACATCAGCTGCTTCTTGAAATTCTGGATATAAGTCAACATGTCCTGGAACATGTTCTGGACAAACTGCAGCTTAAATTTATAATTAAAAAAGGTAAATAATACTAGGTAATGCTGCCTTGAAAGTTGTAGATATAGGTAGGAAGTTGTAGATAAAATGTGAATAATAAAACTATGTTCTATAAAGTTTTATAATAAGTGTATATATTTGTAGGTATTTTGTAGATACCTGTGTTGCTTGTGCTTGCATGCACTTGATCACCAATATTGAAATAAAATTGTTGGTTGTTCAATCCTTATTTTTGGTCATTGTTTTTGGTTGAACTACCAGCAAACTAAAGATTTAATGTTACGTTGAGTATATTGTTTCATATGTCATAATTTGTTTTGGTATATAAATATATGTCAACTCTTACCTTTGCCTCATCCACATCATAGCTCTTGTTTACCAATTTCAAAACACTCTTCACAGAATCATCTATAAACACTCTCAGTTTATGGAGTTCCTCAAATACAGCCTTCCTAAAATCCGCTAACTTTCCATCAACCTAAAAGTTAAAAATATAGAAATATAGAATTATACTACAATTTAACTACAATATATACTACATCAACTGTTATGAAATGTAGATAAATTGTAGCTAATATGTAAATATATTGTAGTTAATAATATTACCTGTTGAATTCCCTTTTCTAGCTTCCTGAGCTTCTTAGCCACAGATTCCTTGTCCTCTTGACAATCTGTATGTTTGGGTTCCAATGTTGGAGAATCAACATTTGGAACCTCTGATGATTGTGCAACTTGTTCATCCTCATATTGAATCTTGTTTGGCAGAGTAAGCACTCCAATCTCTTCTCCAGATTCAGTTATGCTTGTGAACTGAATGATGAAAAAAACCCAGTTAGTTCCACTAAGGAAGAAAATATAGACAGATTGTAGATATTATGAATGTATATGTAGACAGTAACCAAAATTGAAAAAATACCTTAATCCACTCAGGCTTGATCATCTTCTCCTCAAAGGCAGTTAACCAAATCTGCCCCTTAGTAGCTGACCATCTTAATATGCGAGGTATTGAGTCAGAAGACCTCGTAGCAAGCTCCGTGTTGACGGTCGAGCAACATTCATAAAGCCACACTTGCAAGGCTAATGAGCATCCCCGTATTAGATAAGAATGTACACGGGGATTTAGACGATGCCTAACAGATTCCATAACCTGATTGAAAGATTTAATACCCCATGGGTATGACTTAAACTGACCAGACTCCACCAAATAGAACCTAAAGTTGTCTATAAAAGATACATGGTCTTTGTCAGAAGGGCAAACAAAAAATTCCAAAAGATAAAGAATGCACAACTTGACTGCATCCTCATCATTTACCCAAGATCTATTTGTCACTATGTTTTTCAAATACCACTTCTCTACTCTTTTTTTGTTAGGAAAATAGCTATTCATTAACTTGCTAACATAACTAGAAGTGTATCCAAAATCTGAAAACTGATTCACACAATTTAATCCAGTAATTAAACCAAACTCTCTCAATGAAAAATTCAATTTTCCCCCTTCAAGTTGACTGAAAAAAATGATTCAATAGACTTAGACAGTTCATACTTCATGAGGAGATGAATAGCTTGGTTATGCATGCAAATGGAGGGGAGAGACAGTAAGTAACCAAAACAAGTATTTTTAAAAAGCTTTAAAGCATTTGGAGACAACAACTCTTTTATCTGGCTAGGCATGCTAGGATCACACAAAGTGTGGAATCTAAGCACACCATAATCCACATTTTGTGGGGCAAAATAATGTCCATTCTGCAAAAAATGATAAATTATTTCACATCAGTAAAATGCATAAAAATGAAGCATTAATCTACATATTATCTATATATAACTACACCATCACTACAAAAATAGGTAAACACAAATGAGGAAGAAACAAATGCAGGAATAAGAAAGTAAATACATCTTTGTTTCAACATTTAAAATATAACGACAATATAAATACAAGACAACTACAAAATACCTACAATTATAAACTGTTAAACATCACATCTACAGAATAACCTACAAAATTAAGACAACTAATCTACAATTTACCAAAACACTTAAAACAGAGATTTTGACATACAAAACAAAACTACAAAACTGGAAAGGAAAATAATAATGTTTACCTTAGCCAAATTTTTTTTTTTTGAACCAATTTGGGGTGATTTCTTCGATTTTTGCTTTGAGGAAGAAGGAGACAACTTGGGTTTTTTTACTCTAGGAATTTTAGGGGCATCGTCCACAAAATCTTCATCTACACAAAGCTCTTTACCCCTTCTTTTGAGTTGTTTGCCGCCTGGTGTGCCACTGCCTCCAGCATCGACATCGTGCAAATATTTTGTTCTATTCTCGGCACGAATTTGTCTAGGAGATGAACTTTGAGTAGTAGGTTCCATTGCATGTGTAGATTTTAGGGATTTTTGTGGTGATTTTGGTGTTACAACACCCAAATCGAAGGAGGGGATATCACCGACTGTCGTTTTTTTAGGTAATTTTTTGGGAGATTTGATGTTCTTCATAGTTTAACTTAAACTTGACTAAAAATGGGAAAGAATTTTGAAGAATAAGAATTCAAATGGAGAAAAATGAAGAAGGTGGGTAAATTTTATTCTGTAAAGAAGTTCACATACGCAGAACGTGGGGGAGTGAAGGTAAACGTGGGGGGGGAGGGGGAGTTTAGGGGCGAAACGTGCGGAGGGGGTGGGTAGAACTAAAGGAAAGAGAAACTGGGAAGTCCTAAAATTATGCCTGATATAAATGCCTATTAATTATATCCTTTTTTAAATAATGGTAATTTAGTATACTAAATGTAATTTACTCAAACCTTAAACATGTAGGGTAAAAAGGTTTCATAAATGGAATAGGAATGTAAAAATTCCATTAAAATAATAGTTAAAGTGAATAATAAATACTTCAAAACATGATACTTTTATCTTCTATTTTTCTTTTCAAGTTTTTTATTAAAATTATTAGCATTTTTATTTCAAGTGCTCTCTAATTATATCTTTTTTTTTTCTTTTTTTTGTCAGAATCTCATGCATTCCGAACTAAATTATTATGGGGGAAGAATTCACTTTTAGTATTATTTTAACTTACGTATATGGGTATTGGTCAGGGTCATTCCTATTTTAAGGAAAAAATATAAAATTAACTGATCGATCGAAACTAATTACATTTGCTAGCAAAAATATATATAGGAGATATATGTTATATGTATATAATACACAACACACACACACACACACGCACACACACACGCGCACACACACGCACGCGCGCACACACACACACACACACATATATATATGTATATATATATATATATATATATATATATATATATATATATATATATATATATATAAGGTTTTATGTAATATTTTAGCAGCTATTATTTTTAGGAGCGGCTAAAAATATACTCATATTTCTTCTATTTTAATTGGATAATTATTTATTAGACTGAAAATAAAAAATAAAATAAAAACATAAAATAAGAAAAAATTTCTGACCACTATGATTTTTGTGTGAGTTATTGAAAGTTTTATGATTTTTGTGTGAGAAAATAAAGTTATAAGATGTTGGTGAAAAAAAGTCATAATTATATGACCATTTGCGAAATTTACCCACCAATGCACTTATATACTTAACTCATGAATTGTAAAATGTGAAACACAACAAAAAAAAAAAAAAAAAAAAAAAAAAAAAAAAAAAAAAAAAAAAAAAGAAGGGTACGAACTAATCTTTTATTAGTGGAAAATTTAGCGAAAAGCATAAACTAAGGATTCTATGATCTCGCCCTCCTTCCATCCATAAAGTTGAGCTAGGAGAAATGAAAAGCGTAATTCCTTACTGTCTATGGGCAAAAGGAAGTAAAGATAGCACGGTCTAGTCAGTTTTCGGACAGGTCATTCAAAAATAGTCAGCGTTTACTAAGTCAATGGAAAATAGCCACTATTTTGCTGCAACAGAGACCGGTCCAGCATAATATACTGGAGTTCGGTGCACCTGTGTATGAACTTCCAGCATATTATGCTGGAACTCCAACACACCGAAAGTTCCAGCATAATATACTAGAGATTCGAGCACTTGTGTATGAACTTCCAGCATATTATACTGGACCGGTATACTTGCTGGAACTCCAGTATATTATGCTGGAGTTCTTGTGTAAATATGCTGGAACTCCATCATATTATGCTGGAGTTCCAACATACATATCCTGGAACTCCAGTATAATATGCTGGAGTTCAAGTATACTTATGCTGGAACTCCAGCATAATATACTGGCATATTTTCCAGGTTTTGAACAGTGTTTTTGCTCAGATTTATCTTTACATGAAAAGTGGCTAAATTTCGATTACTTTTGAAACTGAGCTATTTTTGAACGACCACTTGTAAATCTGGCTATTTTTGAATTTATACACTAAATGTAAATAAATATTTCCCGTCTTCCCAATGGGGTCCTTTATTTCTAGTTTTATTTAAGATGCTTCTCGACGATAATGACACATGCATGCCCCAATGAAAGCAAAATCTTCAAAATGACAAGAGACACATTATTTATTGACCTTTTGAGAAAACCATATGAACTCTTTCTATTTTGTTTGATTTTTCGTCCGATGTCCAAAATATATATTGAGCGTCTGATTGATTTAAATTTACCGTTCGTAAGACTCATTAAAAAGGAAAACACCTCTTTTTAAGATTTTCTTGGGCTTGAATTCAGGACCTTTGATTAAGGGTAGACAAATTTTATCAATTCTATCACAATCCTCGGTGCTGGTATATGAAGAAAAAACTATCAACTATGTCCATTTATAAGTAGCTTATTACAAAAAATGGTCAATTTATTAAATATTACTAATATTAGCCAATTGTTACGAATATTAGCCAATTAGCTATTTGTAGCAAAAAAAAAAAAGATTCAATCTTTGCTTTCTTTTGAGTGAGTGTTATTAGAATAGATTGGGTACATCATAAAGAGTTTGAATCTCAGTTTTGAATATATATATATATATATATATATATATATATATATATATACACACACACACACATGTGTCGCAGAAAAAAATTGAACTCGATTTTAACTACGAATTTTGATACCAAATCAATCCAAAACGCCTCTAATCTTCCTCAAAATTTGTATATTGACCCATCTATATGCATGTTTTCAATAAATTTCAACCATATCCATTGAAAAAAAGTTATTTTTGCTTTAGATTTTTGGAATCTTATAT